>NW_006208084.1:3401185-3402294 GCF_000334495.1 Tupaia belangeri chinensis | reverse complement strand
TCTTTCCCTCTTCAGGATCTCATTTTCTCATCCACACGTGGAAACAGAAACAGGCCTAGATGATTCCTGAAATCATTCTGACTCTGAGAGGCTGGACCTGTAATATTCAGGCACCAATGGGAAACACTAGTTCTCTGAGAGCTGTTCCCTTCTATTCAGCCTCTACTTACTGAGTGCCTGCTTCATGGCTAGCCATGTGCTAGGTGCCCAGAGAGTCACGCTGCCATGTCAGAGAGCTGGAAGTCAGACTGTAATTCAGAGAGGGCCACTGTGCTGAGCTTGTCATCAGACTTGACCTTCAGATTCCAATCCTGCTCCCATCATCCTTATTTTACAGGCTAGTCAGTAGAAAAGGTCAAGTCCAAACCTGGGTCTAGCTGACCCTAAAGTTCATGCTTTTAGTGCCAAGAGCCAGCGACAGGAACCGGTGCTCACGGCGTCAGTGAGGAGGGTGTCAGTAGAAGGCAGTCTGATGCCTGACAATAGCAACAATGCCACAAGCAGTAATAATACTGCCTGCTCCTCAGGATAGACTGGTGTGAGGACCGACCAGACAGTAAAGACCGATGAAGTTATAGGGCACAGAGGGTGGGAGAGCCCTAGGAAGTGGGCTTGTCCAGGAAGTCTTTCTGGAAGGCAGAGGAAGGAGCCTATACTCAGTGAGTGAATAGAGCTTGGCAGGTGCCAGGCACTTAATAGATTTCACTTCACAAAATATCTCCATTGCTCTATGTGGGAAGAATCATCACTCCTATTCTGAAAGTAAAGAATTAGGAGCCAGGAAAGGAAATCTAGTGGCCCAGAGACTTTGCTACTAACTGGGAGAAGCAGGACTTGAACCCAGCTAGCAGAGGTGAGGGGTACATGGGACTGCTATTCCTCTCCCTCTCACCCCTGAGCCCCCAACACTCGCACCCAGCTGCCACCCAGAGCAGACAGAGAGCCTGGACTTTCACTTTTCACTAGCACGGACTCCTGGTCCCCCCACATACCCTCTACTCCCCTTGTCTAACTGGGCTGTGAAGTCACCGCCTGTCTCTCCTGTAAACTGGCTGCCCATCTGGAGGGTGGGGCCCCACCCTTTCTCAAACCACACCCTTCCTCAAACC
>NW_006208084.1:3346269-3399346 GCF_000334495.1 Tupaia belangeri chinensis | reverse complement strand
CCCCCGGGGTGCCCTTTTTTTTTTTTTTTTTTTTTTTTTTTTTAAGGTTTTTGCCATAGGGTACATGTGCTTGCTGGAGAGATAGAGAGAGGGAAAGCGAGAAATCCACCCCCTCCCCCAAGGGGGATGGCCACATCACAATCCCTTCTTCTCTATTCTCCTCCTGAGATTTTGGGTATGCATGCACATGTGCTTGGTGTGAGTTTCAAGCCATCAGCTCTAGGACTTGAATTGCAGTTGGCCATGTGGGAGTCCAGCACCTTAACCACCATGCTGCCTGCTGGTCTCACACCTGGGTTTTCTATCTCTCCTTCCTCTCCCTGTTGTTCCTTCTCTCTTGGAGCTTTGGGCACCTTGAGCATTCAGGGAGGCAGCGAGCTGGTCTTCATGGGAACTGTGCCTCCTCTTTGGAGCCCCTTTTTCTTCTGGTAGCACCTGTTCCTCTCTAGAGGTTGCAGGTGTCACAGACTCAGATAGACTTAGGCCTAAATCTAGACTCAGAGCACCAGGAGTTGTGTAATTTAGGGCAAGTGAGCTTCTCCGTGAACAGGAGGTACCTCACCAGCATGGAGAAGGCATTAGTGAGATGACCCATCTCATGCCCTCTGGGCCACTCCTTGCTCTCCCTCCTCCTCTGTGCAAACCACTGCTAGGGAATGGCTTACACATCCTAATCCTCAGGGATAAGGGCTAACCAAACCGAGATACAGTCTCCTCTGCATTTCTCTCTCTGTCTCTGTCTCTCTCTCTTCCTTCCTTCCTTTCTTTCTTTTTTCTTCTTTCCTTTCCTTTTCTTTCTTTTCTTTTCTTTCTCTTTCTTTTAGAGATTTTTGCTATAGGATGCATTCACTTGCTAGAGAAACAGAGAGAGAAAAAGCAAGAAATAACCCCTTAGGGGGGATGACCATGCTGCAATCCCTTTTCTATAATTCTTCTCTAGGGATTTTATACATGCACGCACACATTTCTGGCATGAGTTTCAAGCCATTGGGTCCAAAACTCAAATTGTGATCAACCATATGGGAGTCCAGCACCTTAACCACCATACCCTGCTAGCCCTCTCCTCTGCATTTCAATAGAGCTACAAGTGATTATTAGACTACATGATTATCAGACATTTTCAGGATCTCATTTTCTCATCCACACGTGGAAACAGAAACAGGCCTAGATGATTCCTGAAATCATTCTGACTCTGAGAGGCTGGACCTGTAATATTCAGGCACCAATGGGAAACACTAGTTCTCTGAGAGCTGTTCCCTTCTATTCAGCCTCTACTTACTGAGTGCCTGCTTCATGGCTAGCCATGTGCTAGGTGCCCAGAGAGTCACGCTGCCATGTCAGAGAGCTGGAAGTCAGACTGTAATTCAGAGAGGGCCACTGTGCTGAGCTTGTCATCAGACTTGACCTTCAGATTCCAATCCTGCTCCCATCATCCTTATTTTACAGGCTAGTCAGTAGAAAAGGTCAAGTCCAAACCTGGGTCTAGCTGACCCTAAAGTTCATGCTTCTGTCCTGTGCTATGGCAAGGGCCTCCCATTTAGTGCCAAGAGCCATCGACAGGAACCGGTGCTCACTGCGTCAGTGAGGAGGGTGTCAGTAGAAGGCAGTCTGATGCCTGACAATAGCAACAATGCCACAAGCAGTAATAATACTGCCTGCTCCTCAGGATAGACTGGTGTGAGGACCGACCAGACAGTAAAGACCGATGAAGTTATAGGGCACAGAGGGTGGGAGAGCCCTAGGAAGTGGGCTTGTCCAGGAAGTCTTTCTGGAAGGCAGAGGAAGGAGCCTATACTCAGTGAGTGAATAGAGCTTGGCAGGTGCCAGGCACTTAATAGATTTCACTTCACAAAATATCTCCATTGCTCTATGTGGGAAGAATCATCACTCCTATTCTGAAAGTAAAGAATTAGGAGCCAGGAAAGGAAATCTAGTGGCCCAGAGACTTTGCTACTAACTGGGAGAAGCAGGACTTGAACCCAGCTAGCAGAGGTGAGGGGTACATGGGACTGCTATTCCTCTCCCTCTCACCCCTGAGCCCCCAACACTCGCACCCAGCTGCCACCCAGAGCAGACAGAGAGCCTGGACTTTCACTTTTCACTAGCACGGACTCCTGGTCCCCCCACATACCCTCTACTCCCCTTGTCTAACTGGGCTGTGAAGTCACCGCCTGTCTCTCCTGTAAACTGGCTGCCCATCTGGAGGGTGGGGCCCCACCCTTTCTCAAACCACACCCTTCCTCAAACCAGATGTCTGGGGTGGAGCGTCTGGGAGGTGAACTGTCACTGACCAATACCTCCTGTTGGTTTCTTTTCTAGAAATCCTTGTTCCTTTCTTGTCAGCGGAATGTGCAGCTCTGGCAGGGGCCTTGCTAGATTTCCTCAGCAGCTACCCCACCACTGTCTATGGACTGGAAACTGGGATCTGGAACTAGAACCAAGAGAAGTCTGCAAGGGGCAGCCACTGCACAGCCCTGGTTAGTCAGAGCAAAGGTGTTCCGAGCTTCTGAATACCTATGTAGCCTTCCTGGGAGGGGAAGGCGCAGGAAGGAGACAGAAGGGACAGAGACAGACAGACAGAGACAGGAGAGAGAGAGAGACAGACAGAGGGGGAGAGAAAAGGGGGAGAGGGGCAGGGAGAGAGAGAAACCAAGGGAAGGAGAGGAACAGAAAGACACACAAGGAAGAATGGAGGAGAGAATAGGAGAGAGAGAGAAAGATGGAGGTGGTAGTGGGGGAAGAGAGAAAAGAGGTTAGGGAGGAGAGAGAGAGAGAGAGAGCAACAGAGAAAGAGAATGAAGAAAACAATAAGGGAGAGAGAAATAGGCCCAGATCTAGCTGGGAGAGAAGGACAGAGGGACACAGACAAGTAAAGGAACATGTCTGGAAGAGAGAAGCAGGCAGGAGGAGAGACAGAGATCTACATAGAGAGAGATGAAGACAGATGCAGGACTGAACGGCAGGAAAGAGATCAGGCTGCTGCATGTGCCCACCTGTGGTTTCTGCGTCTTACCAGGCAATTTTACAAAAGGCCAAGACAGGAAGAAGAAGAGAAGAGGGCAGGGGATTGCTACACACACCTGAGTAGTGACCTGACTTTCCAGTTTGAAATCAAACCATGATATTGACTAGGGCTCTCTGACTTCTGAAATCGATTTCTCAGTTTCACAAGCATATGAATGTTAAGGATTCCTTATCTGTAAAACTGGTTAGATGGCAGCTTCAGAGCTGCGGTGAGGACTGAGTGGGAGGCAACAGCCTGCATACACTGTAGGGTGCTGTGCAAGAGCCCAGTTCACAACTGCAGCCGAGGGACAGAAGAAAAGGGAAGCGTAAGCAACCCCTGGACTGCACTTATTTTTAAGACCAGTGAGTGTCGCCTTCCAGGGAGGTGATCTTAAAGAAACACTGATACTCACATAAACATTGTCCAATAACTCTAGCAGACCTAGCTGGCTGACCACAAGAAAGTCACGTCTCTCTTTGAAACAACAGCTGGACTAAATACTTTAAAGCTTCCTCTTGCTCAAAGTGTAGATAATTTTTTTTTTTTTTGAGAGGTTTTGCTATAGGGCGCATGCGCTCACCGGAAATACAGAGAGAGACAGAAAGTGAGAAATCACTCCCCAGGGGGGATGGCCACACTGCAATCCCTTCTCCTCCATTTTCTTCTTGGGATCTTGGGTATGCACGCACATGCTCCTGGTGTGAGTTTAAGCCACCAGGTCTAGGACGCGAACCACAGTCGACTAAATGGGAGTCCAGTGACATAGCCATTACACCAACTGCTGGTCCCTGTAAGATAAAGTTTTGATCACTGGGATGAATAAGTGCTATTGTGGTAAAGGCTTTCATATTTAGATACGACTATATGAGGGCCAAACTCCTCTCAAATGTTCCCTCCTCCAGAAAGCCCGCTCTGATTCTTCTAGACCAGGTACGATGTTTTCTTCTGGAGTCCTGGTCACAGTGCCACCCTACCATACTGTGTGCGATGGTGGTAGTCTAGGATGACTGTCTCCTGACTAGACCATCTCTCGAGGGCTGAGGCTGCCTTGTTCATTTCTAGGTCCTCAGTGTCCAGGGCCTGGCACCTAGCAGGCACTCAGTGGATGCTTGTGAACTCAAATGGGACTGCACTGCCAGCCCACATTCTTTCCCATTAGGCCAGACATTTTCAAGGAGGAAGGGCTGGGGCCAAGCTTAGCCGCCGGAGGCTTTGGAAGGAACCTTTGGACAATTTGTGCTGTGCTCTGAAACCTTTCTGGGAACCAACTGAGATTCCAGGGCAGCTGAGAGCCAAAAAGGGTGGGAGGTAGACTCGCTGACTGGGGAGAGACAGGGTGGGGCGGGGGACAAGAGAGGGGAGCTTTCTTAACACAATAGCAAACACGTCTCCAGGATTTTATGCTTTACATAATATTCCCACATATAGTATTTGCTGGAGATCTCACAAGATCCTCAGGGCTAAGTAGGGCAGGTTCAAATACCACTCCTGGTTTTCAATTCTTGTTTTTCAGATGAGAGACAAAACAGAGAGCGGACTGCCTTGCTAGAAGTTATACTGCTAGATTTGAAAATAGATCCTCCTTTTCTCCAAGACTTAAACAAAACGAAACAAAATGCGGCAGGTGGGTTCCATTGAGTCTGGATTATTTCCCCCATTCATTGGTGGCTTAGTGAGTTCAATCTTTGTTAACCCATCGATAGTTTTAAAATGGGATCACCAGTTAGCGTAATGCCTATGTCACTGGACTCCCATGTAGTCGACTGCGGTTTGTGTCCCAGACCTGGTGGCTTAAAACTCACGCTGGGCGCGTGTGTGTGTGTGTGCCCAAGATCCCGAGAGGAGAATGGAGAAGAAGGGATTGCGGAGTGACCATCCCCCCTGGGGGGTGATTTCTCGCTTTCTGTCTCTATGTCTCTCTCTGTCTGTCTGGTGAACGCACACGCCCTATAGCAAAAACCTCTCCAAAAAAAAAAAAAAGGGCTACTATGGATTGCACACTGTTCCAAGCATTTTACTCACATTATCTGACTTACTGACATTTATTTAATCTCATCTGTGACCTTATGAGGCACATTCTATTATTAACCCATTTTACTGATGAGGAAAGTAAGTCTGGGAAGGTTGAGGAACCAACTGAAGATCATACAGCCAGTGAAGAGCTCAGATTGGAACCTAAGAAATCAGCTTCCAAAGTTTGAACTCTCAACTACCCACATACTGCTGACATAACTCTGCACCACAGCAGGAGCCATGTAGTGAGTAGTCTCTGGTACCTATGAATCCATGAGCCACTGTCCATGGCGAGGCATGTTGTTGGTTCTGGATATGGAGACCAGCCCGTCATGGACCAACCCTGTGATTCCTCCCTGAGCTTGGCCAGAGTGAATGTATGCTGGGCACAATTTGCAAAGCTGGGCAGCACAAAGCTAACTGGCCCACACGGGTAAACTGAAGCCTTGCTCTCAATCCCCTCTGCGCTCACTCATGGGCATCAATCAGCCTGGACACTGCCTTGTGTCCAGGCACGTTAGGGTCCAACCAGACAAAGCCAGATGCCAATCCCACTCTGCAATTAAGCAGCTAAATGACCTCAGGCAAGGTAGATCATCTCAGTTTCTCCATTTGTAACAAGGAAATAATAAGAGATTTGCAATATAAGATTAAAGAAGACAACCAACTTGAGGTGTCTTAATGCACTGGTAGGCACATGGTTGATACTCAATAATTCTTCATTCACGAGAGGGCGTTCCAGGACAAAGAACATGGAATTTGCAATTAGACAGGTCTGGTTTCAAGTGCTGGTCCTGCCAGCTACAAAAGGTATAACTTTGTGCAGACAGCGATCACGCTCAGCTTCAGTTTTCTCATCAATAAAATAAAGCAGACAACAACTACCTTAGAATTCTAAAAGTAAGGATGAATGGGGTGTGGCCAGAGTTCAGTGAAGAGTACCTTATCAGTAGTAACAACAGCATTAATGTCGATTTCCTCCCTTTCTTTCCTTAAAGTGGAGAATGGAAGCATTTATTCATTCATGTATCCAACATTTAGGAATGCTGTCAATATTGCAGGCCCTGGGCTTACTCTGGGGGTACCAAGATGAGTTCCTAGGATTCACCATTTTTGGGGAGGAGATTGCCACATGGATAAATCATGATACAATTTAGAAGGTGCTAGGCTAAGCTGTTTGCAAAGGCTTTGCTAATTAAGGAAGAGAGCAGTTATGGACAGGTGAACCTAGGCTGTATCTTCCACTGTAGTGGAGGAAGCCCCTAGATAGCCTGGGGCCAACTAGGATGGAACACAGGCAGCCCTTGCTCTGTGCCCCAGATACACCCAATAATACCTGGGGCCTATCTTCCTTGGCCTTCCTGAGCATGGTTTTGCCCTGGTGAATGGTCAAACTGTTCTGGTAACACTCTTGGGTTTCCTTTCCTGGGCTGCTTTGTACGTGGTTTACTGAAACCTCTGGTATATTCTGTCCCTTCCCCCCAAGTCCCTCTCCAAATAATTCTCTCTGTTCAGCCTTCTTGAACATGGCATATTAGCTGTCTGAGACCATTAGGACTACTGTAACAAATATGTCACTATTCAGTATATCAGCTGGGATATGAGCTACAGAGAAAAATGAAGCAGGAGAAGAGGACAGAAAATGCCACAGATTGGGATGAAGTCAAGTTTAAATCATGTGATCAGGGAAGGATTCTTTGAGAAAGAAACATCTGGATAAAAAATATGAACTAGATGGGGAACAAAGCTTCCTGGATGTCTATGAAAAGAACTTGCAAAAAGGGGAGAACAAGGGCAATGGTTGTGAAATTAGGACAAATTTATAGTGTTCAAACTACAGCCAATGTCTGGAACCCTACTGCTCTGAATCTCTTCTAGTGTGGATGAGGTCAGAGAGATCATAGGAGATCAAGGTCGTGAAGTATCTCATAGGACCCGACAATGGCTTTGATTCTATGTGAGATGGGAGCCATTGGATAGTTTGGAGCAGTAGAAGGTAAACGTAATTTTTCCATGTTGCATTTCTCTGCTGAGAATATACAAAGTGGGGCAAAGGTAGAGGCAGGAAACCAGTTAGAGGGTGACTGTAATAGCAGGTGAGAGATGGATTCTGGAAAGAATCTGAGAGTAAGGATTCTAAGATTTGTTGATGGATTAGATAGGGGTGAAGGAGGAGGGTAAGAGAAGGAACATTCAAGAACGACTCCAAGGTTTTGGGTCTAAGACCCAGTTACCTAAACTAACTTAAAGGAGAAGGGTTCAGAGTGAAGCATGTTTAGGGAGAAAGATCAGGTGCTCAGGTTTGGACTCATGACCCTGAATACATATTAGGCATCTAGGGGAACCACTGCAGAGCTGTCTTGAACACACTCGTCTGGAATTCTAGCATTCAAGTTAAGACACTGGGTGAGATCAACAAGGAAGTAGAGATATGGATGCAGGTAGAGAAAAAGACCCAGAACTGAGCTCCAACCCAAGACCCCAGGCCATATGAGAAGGTAGCCAGAGGATAGGCCATGAGCAGAGGAGTCTTAAGGGTGAGGGGAAAACATGGCAGGTGTGCTGTTCTAATGGCCCAGTGGAGGAAGTGTTTCAAGGAGGAGCAATGGACCAATTATAGGTTCAATGAGATAAGACTGAGCAGTAACCCTCAGAAGTCACAATGACCTTGAGAGGAACAGTTACAAAGAAGTGGTGAATGGCAGGGTCTGATGAGAGGGCCATTCAGAATGCTCTGTGCTCTGACCCTGAGAATTTAAGTCTGAGTTACAAGATGAGGTCAATGTACTTTAGAAGATGGGAGTGTTGTGGGGAAACAAGATGTGGTTTTCCAATGGTCCCCTGGGATTTGGAGTGTCCAGGTGCTAGCAGTTGTGGAAGAGACGGGAGCAGCACTTTCTGCTCCCTTGACTCAGTCATCCTGCATCAGCATGTGGGCCTCAGTGGCACCCAGCCAAACTGACCTGAGGGTGGTTTCTGGTGGTGACCTTGACAAAGAGTGTTGACAGCAGTGGGATATCACATCTGGAATCAGAGTTGAAGAATCAGAACAGGAGGAATAATGCCACTCATTTGCCAAGAGGACAAAAGTTCTGGAAGCCCATGTGACGAGCCCTCCCAGAGCTGTCTTGGAAGGATTTGCAGGAGCTAAAATGTTTGACAGTGAAAGCAGAGCCAGGGAAATTCTGAGATGGCCATAGAGACAATTTGCCTAGACTGATGAGACCAGAACTAAAATAATAGAAAACGTTTATTGACCACTTACTATATGTCAGCCAGGCACTAAGAGCTTTATGTATGTTCTGATGTTTTTAAGCCTAAATAATCTTACTTTGAGGGAAAACAATGTATACTGCATAGTCTCTAAGTTGTTTGTTTACTGTCTATGTCTCCTTCTCTTAGAACGTTTTCGTGTTGCTAAAACAGAATACCCTAGACTGGGGTAATTTATACATAACACAAGTTTATTTGGTTCATGGTTCTGGAGGTTGAGAAATCCAAGAGTCCAACATCTGGCATAAGAGTGAAAGGTGGACATGAGCACATGAGATAGCATGAGGGGGTAGACACCCTTTTTATATTTTTAATTGCCAGAGGGTGTGTGTACTCACCAGAGCTGGAGAGACACAGAGAGAAAAAAAACATGCCCAGTGGCGTATGGTCACACTTCAATCTCTTCTCCTCCATTTTTTCATCCTGACATGTTTTTCAAGCGACTGGGGCCAGGATTCCAACTGTAGTTGGGCATGTGGGATCCAGCTCTCTTAACAAATATGTCACTATTCAGTATATCAGCTGGGATATGAGCTACAGTTTACAGGGGTGAGGCCCCACTAGTTTACAGGGGTGAGGCCCCAAAAACTCCTCTTAAAACACCCAATCTCACAGTAACTAGTAGGTGCTCAATAAACACCTGCTGAATAAGTGTCTGAATATCAAAGTCCCCTAAGCATTGAACTTGATTAGCCTTACTGCGAATCCTCACGGCCACCTTCACAAGTGTACCCTATTACTCCTATCTTACAGACAAGCAAGCAGCTTATACTCTTGCCCAATAATTTATACTCCTTCTGGGGACCCCTTGTCCATCTCTTCTGTGTGCAACAGGAGCTCTGAAGCAGAGACGGCTGAGAGGCAAAGCTGAAGTGATGGAAGTAGGAAACACCATGTTTCCCCATGAAGAACACACATGGGGAGCTGGGATGAAGGGTGTGGGAGGCACAGAAGGGAGGGTGAATGGAAACCTCAGGACCCATCAAGGGGAAGCCAAGCATTACAGGGAAAGCTCTAGCCTCCCTCAGGACCACTTAAGCCACATGAAGGGTCAAGGGTGGCTCTGAACAACGTGGATTTCCTCCTGGCATTGAGCCCAGCCCAAGTCCCCAGCTGAGGCCAAGAGGAGCCTCAGGCCCCTAAGCAAGGCTCCATGTGGTGGGGATTTGATAAGCAGCATTGCTTCTCCCCATTCAGCCTAGGCCCTCTTCTGCTTCCTGCACATCAACTACTAGAGTCTGCTGGGGCCAAAAGGTCAAGGTACATGTGAAGCTCCAGGCGATGGGTCTGCAGACCTATGCATGCCGACCTGTGACTCCATGTCAGGCAGGCGGTACTCTTCCTGGTCTCAAGGAGTAACCCTAAGGCATCGGCTTCTGACCACCTCCAGAAATTCTCAGTTTCTGACTCAGGCTGTCTCTAGAGAGACCACAATGGCCTCTTGAAGATCTGATTACTCTGTGACAATGACTCATGGGAAGCTTCCTAGGGAAGGGTCATGGGAAGAACTAGCTTCCCCAAAGGAAGGGCCCCAGATTGTATACAGACTCCCCATCAGAGGCTCATACCCAGCAACCACTAGGCTTCTTGAGCTCACTAGAGACTTTTGCTGCCTTCCCCAATTTACAGAAAAAGTTCAGGGTACTGACCACCTTTGCATGCTCATCTTTAGAGCCCTCTATGAGCTCCCTGCTTCAAAAGCATCTTTATCCGTGAGCATCTATTCATGCTAGACACTTGATATGCATTGAGTCCTTTGTCTAATCATTCAGCAAACACAGATCAAGGGATCATCGTGGTCCAGGCATTGTTTTAAGTCTTGGCCTTACAGGAGTGAAGGAGACAGGTAGGGGTTTGCTTATGGACTAGTACGGAATGATCATCTATTTTACAGCTGAGAAGCTGAGGCCTGGGGTGATGGGCTGCAGGCAGTAGAGCAGTAATTTGAGCACATATGTGTCTGACTTCAAAGCACTTCTTGAATCCTTGTCCTTTGTTGCAGCTGTTCGAAGCCCCCAGATCATGGTGGTTCCCACCCCTCTGGGGCTGTGTACACCTGTCCTTTTGTACACCTTTGTACACTTGTTCCTCATCTCTTCTCTAACTACCCCCTTTTTTTTCCAGTTTCTTTTTTTCTATTTTTATCAAGGTAAAATTGATAAATAAAAGCTGTATATATTTAAGGTGTACAATGTGATGTTTTGATATATATTGACATATATTCACAATGTAAAGTGATTACCATCATCAAACTAATCAACAGCTGTCATCACCTCATGTATCTTTTTTCTTTTTTTTTTTTTTTGGTGGTAGAGAACATTTAAGAGCTATTTCTTAGTAAATGCCAAGTATGCAGTACAATAGGACAAACCATTGTCACCAAGCTATACCTTAGCTCTCCAGAACTTATCCACCTTACATAATTGTCATCCCTCTCTTTCTTTAAGATCTTCTCATGTCCATTTGCTCCATGAAGACTTTCCTGATTCTCTACTTCTGTGGGCTTGGGGGGGTTCCCCTGAACCCCAGACACCTCAACTTCATGGCCATCAATGAACCACTCATCTTTATTCACTGTCTCCACTAGAACATGGGTCTTTGTGGAATGTGGGTCCCTCTGGGCTGGACTGTGCCTCCTCAGACCCAAATCACCAATTTCTAGCAGAGGCGCTGCTCAGGAGTCTAGGGCTTGTCAGCTCAATCTCCCTTTGTCCTGAGACACTTCCCTAGGGCTCTGTTGGACATAGTTGGTGAAGTATTCTCCTGGAAATGTTTTGATACCTGTTGAAATAATATGGCCTCTGGAGGAGCTGGCACAAGTCCTTTGTGCCCCAGTGAGAACAAAGCTTCCAAAGTTGACTTCCATGAGCAAGAGCTTCTGGCTGTAGGCCTTGCTGTCAACAGCCCCTACAAGGGATGCTGTGGAAGAGAATCTGCCCTGGTGTTTCTTCCCTTCTCTTCCATATACTTCCATTGTCATTCCAGGCCCGGATTATGGAACAATCTTAAACTAGACCATCTTCTTCTGCTGCATAGAACTCCTGCCTCGTGAAGCTTTGGCTGCTGGACAAGGTGCATAGTCTTCAGGATCTGGCCTTGTCAGTTCCTCCTCCTGGCTCTCCCTTTCCCTTGCTCTGATCTACATTATAATTCCAGCAAGTTCTTAAGTGATCTCTGAACATGGCAGACAGTTTTATGCCTTTTCATAGATGCCTTTGCATCTTGCTGAAAGTGAAGGTGAGAATCTCCATCTGCCATTCACTGAGCCTTGGCCCAGAGTCTCCAGTCTGAGAATGCACTTTCCTCTGCTTTTCTCTGTGGGTGGGGCCTTGGGTGAGAGCCAGAGAGGCCTCCAGAAATTCTCCCTATCTTAGTCACTTTTCTCCCCAGAGGCCCTACAGCCAGCCTGGAGAGGGAGGTGGAAACTCCCCTGCATAGGAAGGGGCTCCTAACCTCTGTGCTCAGTGCGAGGACAATGTGGAGACTCAGCAGGACTCCAGTTCCTGCCTCACTCCTCACGCTAGGTGTGGCCTGGTATTGGAGGACTGCAGAGCAGAGCAGAGCAGAGCAGAGCAGAGCAGAGCAGAGCAGAGCAGAGCAGAGCAGAGGGGAAAGGCTGGGGATCCATCTGGGGAAGTTCAGGAAAGTGGAGAATGTTGGTGGAAGAAAATAATCATCTAACACGTATGGAGAACTACAGATTTCCAGCACTTTTTGCATCTTGTAAAACCTCATAACCCCAATAATGTAGGACTATCATAATGTTCATTTTACCAAGGCTGAAACTAAGGCTCAGAAAATAATATAACTTGCCCAAGGTAGCATCTCTGGGTTTAAACCAGTGGGTATTCTTTTTTCTAAAAAAAGAAAAATAAAAAATTTAGCTTTATTTGTTATTTATTTAATTTAACCAGAGAAGGACAGAGTGAGAGAGAGGAAAGTGAGAAAGCAATCCACCAGGTCTGGGACTTGAACCGTGGTTGGCCTTGTAGGAGTCCAGTGCCTCTAACCACCATGCCACCTGCAAGCCTCAGTGGACACTCATGACTTCCAACCCCTATCTCCAGATCCACTGCTGGACTGTTCCAGATGTATAAGGAGTCTTAGGAGTGCTGAAAGATGACCCTAGGATACAGATGCTAGACACTACAAGATTATTACCTAGCAGGACCAGCAGTTAGCATAATGGGTATGTCACTGGACTCCCATGTAGTCGACCACAGTTTGAGTCCCAGACCCGGTGGCTTAAACTCACACCAGGAGCATGTGTGTGCATGCCCAAGATCCCAAGAGGAAAATGGAGGAGAAGGGATTGTGGCATGGCCATCTCCCCTGGGGAGTGATTTCTCACTTTCTGTCTCCCTGTCTCTCTGTGTCTTTCTGGCGAGCGCACGCACCCTATAGCAAAAACCTCTCAAAAAAAAAAAAAGATTATTACCTAGTTATGGTTCAAGGCACTCCTTTTACAATGGAGAAATAAAGATCAGGGGAATTTTGCTGGATTTCAGTCAGGAAGTGGTGAAACCAAGATTCAAACTCAAGTCTTTGGATTCCAACCTGTGCTGTTTCTATTAGTTTATCTGCTCTAGAGGCAAAAGGCCTTCTTGCCCAGGAAAACATTCCCCAAGTATACTCCAAATCTCCTAAGCATATCCTCTACTCTTCTGTCCTTCTTGGGGCAATGAGAGCTTATTGAGAGAGCTTATTGCCATTCTCTTGGAAGTGACCCTTTATCTACCACAGGGCCTCAGGCCTATCTCCTCACACCCAATGTCTCTTTTCTATAATAGTTACTTTGTAATGCCTTTTGTACTATTGGGTTCTCAGGGAAGTCATGAGGTATTTTTCTATGTTTTCCTTTGCAAAAATGCACTAGTTGATTATCATGGTTTTATTTATTTATTTTTTTCATTTCATTTCTTTCTTTCATGAGAGACAGAGAGAAAGAGAGAGAGAGAAAGAGAGAGAGAGAAAGAGAGAGAGAGAGAGAGAAAAATAAGCACCCTTAACAGGGTCTCATGCTATGAGTTCCCCAACCAGCCCTCCCAGTCAGCCAGAATCACCAGTGTTTGACTAGGGAGCTGGAACCATGATCTGCCCTATGGATCCAGTTTCATTTGAGCAGTGTGTTATTACTTCACCACTGATCTGGTCTGCTTCTTGTACTATGTTGGTATGAAATTCACAGCCAACATGCAGACACACTATAAAAAAATTAAGAAGGTGTTCTAGCTGTAATATAACAAATAAATCAAATGAAAATAATTTATAATAAAAATTATATTAATAGCCTGATGCTTGCACCTATGCACAGATTGGCCATGACTTTTACAGATATAAATTTGCACTAATTGAGACATTTCATGAGCACCTCAAAGGGAAGACATGTGGGTGCCTTCTAGAATGGTCCTCCTTCCACCACCATGGGGAAAGCTGACTGAGGGTATATTCATGAGCAGAGCTCAGGGGTAGCTTCCCCATGCCTGGTCTATACCTCCATAACTCAGGCTCCTGAAACTCTCCAGGCCCTGAGGGTGGGGCTCCTCTGTTGCACAGCACTGTTCAGAGGGCCAGTGTTCATATGGACAGGGACAGAAGATGGCAAATGTCAGAACACCTCAAATGCCAGAGACATGGGAGTGGGTTGGAAGTGAGGCAGTGGATAGA
This sequence comes from Tupaia belangeri chinensis, assembly GCF_000334495.1. Taxonomy (NCBI): domain Eukaryota; kingdom Metazoa; phylum Chordata; class Mammalia; order Scandentia; family Tupaiidae; genus Tupaia; species Tupaia belangeri. Next base: position 3,385,386 of record NW_006208084.1, on the reverse strand, counting down.
TGTTGGGTAGGACCAGAGGCATGCTGAGTGGGATGCCTAAGAAGATTATACTGACACTCACAGGTCAGGAGACTTCAACACTGGTCAGGCAGCTGGTTCAGGGTCAAGGAAATCTGATGTAATAGCATTGTGAGGGGTTCATCCTGGTATTTTTCTCAACTTCCCACTTCCCAGCCCTTTCTTTCTAGGAGGGGGAGCTCCCCAGGTACCTGGAGTCTAAGCCAACTCTCTGCTCTAGAGAACTACAGCTGCTGCCAGCCTCTGAAGGTTGTGGGGAGGGTGTGAAGCTGGGATCCACGGACTCATCCGCTGGCCTAGTGCTGTAGAGGGTCAGTGAGCCTTCAGTTCCAGCCCTTAACTCCACCACTGAGGTGCCAGGGGACCCAGGGCCAGCCACTGCAGCTCTCCTGGCCTCGGTTTCCGTATCGATAAGATGAGGGGATTGGACTAGTTGATTATCAGGAGCTTGCTATCCTTTTATTTACTAAGTTCAGTTTTTCTCCTTTATTTGTAATAGAGCATATGTGCACACATGTAAGAGGGAGAAGCATCCTTCACAGAGTCTGGTCATGCCACGGTCCCCTTCCTCCTATCCTCCAGCCCCTTGGCTCTTGCTCAGTGCAGGCCTGGCCTGGCATGTTTCAGGCCAACAGAGCTGGGGATTAGAACTGTAGCTGCCTAATAAGATCTGGCTTCTCTGGAGCAGTGTTACCTCTGTGTCATGGAGCTGTCCTATCCTTTTTGTTTATTTATTTTTTAATAATAGGCAGGAGCTTAGGGAAGAAATGGACATGTGAGAAAGGTGAGGGGCCCAGTGGGAGCCTTGTGTACAAGTCATAAGAGGGGTAAGAGACCCCCAAAGGAAGTTGAATAAATTCACAGGACTTCAGGCCCCAATGGCAGGTCACTCTTGGATTTTCTCCTACCTGGGGAGTAGAGGAGAGGACAGCAGCAAGGTCAGGTCATCTGTAGGCTCTGCAGCCAGCTTGCCCTCAAGGAGAGCAGCACAGTTCTGAGCACCTCTTAGAGGGACTGAGGCAGGTTCTTCTGGTGGAGGTGTCTCTAAATCCCTAGAATAATCCCTGCAGATTCTTGTGGTGATGACAGCTGCTTTGTTTTTTTGTGGGAGGCAACGAAATTCCTTTTGAGCAAGATTTCCTTCCTCCATTTATTTATTTACTTTTTGCAGAGTGATTCAGCAAAACAACCTCAAAACCAGTTTCCAATGGGAGGCAGGAAGAACCAAACCCTCAAACATCAGTGTACCGATGAGGTTTTGCCTTGTGGAACTTTCCTTAAAACAACTGCATCAAGGGATTGTCTTGGCAGGGGTGAGGGAAGAAAAGGCCCTGAAAATGGTCCTGTGGGCCCTGGGGGAGGACTTGAAAGGCTGGAGTGAAGACTGGCAGGAGCTGGCCTTCAGGGCTGTTCTCTTAAGCCGGTGCTTGAGTGGACATTGGTTCTGACTTTCCTGTGTCACACATTCCAGAGAGTGCCGTGATCCTGAAAGAATGAGCCAGGAGTTTGGATTCTAAGTGTAAAAGAAGTGGCTTGTGTCCCAGCCTGATGGGACAGTCGGCAGCACATTGGCCGTGCTGGAGGCCACATGACTGACCACAGGTTTGGACCCCCGGGTTGGCTTGAAAACACACTGTATGCTTGTGCATGTGCCCACAATCCTGGTAAGCAGGAGGGCCAGGGGAGGGAGACTATGTTCTGAGGAGACCCTGTCAGGAGTGCTTCTCTCTCTCTCTCATTCATGTGCACACACTCTCACAAATAAAATAAAAAACTTTTTTTTTTTTTTTTAAGAGAAGTGACTTGACCTAAAGGCACTCTGCTCATAGCATTAGACAAGAATATGGAAACTTTCTGCCTCCTATCCAAAGGGTTTTGGTTCATGCTGCAATAATCGCATGGCTTTGGTTTCTTGAATTCAGAGGAAACAAACAAACAGGAAATGTCTTTCTCTTTGTTATAATGCATCCAAATTGGAAACGGACCAACGAGATAAAAGGTTGTAGTGGAAATAGTGCCAGATTGACAATTAATTTAGAAGGCTGGTGTTCTATTTTAGCTTTGGTATTTCAGACCTGGGACCTTGGGTAGGTCATTTCCTAAGGGCATGGAGTTCCTCAAGGCTTGGGAAATGGGTGTCAGGGACCAGGAAGTCAGAGACTCTCAGAGCCAGAGGCTCAAGGGGCAGAGTGAGGTGGATGCAGCCTTCATGGGAGAGTCATGTGGCTTGGGGGTAGGCCCTGCTTTTCCACTTCCTGGCTACAGTGTCTAGGGCACGTCAGAATCATCGCTCTGGGCCTCGGCTTCCCCATCTATAAAGTGGGGCAAAGGACTGTTGCAAGAACGCATACGAAAGTATGTAGTAAGCCAGGAAGCATAAGTCAAACATGAGAACTGCTGTTCTGAACACTCAGGAACAAGGAGTGCTAATAACACGGTCCTCAGGGGGATCAGGGTTAAACAGCAGCATCTACAGTAACGACAGTAAGTTCCATTTACCGAGTGCCAGCCATTGTTTTAAGCACTTTGAATGTCTGACTTCATTTAAACACATGAACTCATTTAATTTTTAAAAAATGTATAGTACATGTGTAGTACATTAATGAGTTGATCTCGTCTTAAGAGTGCTGCTTGATGAAATTTTGCATTTGTACCTATCATGTGAATCATTTCCTCTTCACAACAGTGCTATGCTGTTTGCTCCCATTTTAGAGATGTGGACACAAAGGCAGGGTTGGGACTTGAAGCCAGACTCTGTTGTCAGCCATGCACGGCTGCCTCAGAGACCCCAAACATCAGGAAGGCGTCTGAACACACTGGGAGACCAAGAGGTCCTTATGAAGCCAGTGGAAGATTCTGCCACAGCAGGAGGGTTTTATTATACTTCCCTGGTGAGGAAAGCCTGGGGCCCAGAACTGAGGCAGGAAAGTGAACGCTGCTGTAAACAAAGGGGGAAAGAGAACAGGACATGGAGAAGCAAGTTCAAAGAGTGGGCAAGAATGCGAGAGAAGGCAACGGTCGCTGCAACGACCAGAAGGGATTCTGATGAGGACAGCTTCGGAATCTGGGGAAGGAGACTCAGTTCTTTTTTTTTTTTTCCTTTCCCCTAAATGTCCCAGAGGTTGTGTGCAGTCACCAGAGAAAGAGGGAGAATGCACCCCCCCATGGGGAGTGGTCACATCACAACCTGTTCTCCTCCACCTTTCCCTCCTTTCAAGATTTTGGACATGCACATACATGCATGCACGTCTTTTAAGCCATCAGATCTGGGACTTGAACTGCTCAGTTGGCTATGTGGAATTCACTTCCCATAACCATCAGGCTGTTGGCTGGTTCAAAGACTCAGCATTTTTTTTTAATATATATTTTTGCTGTAGAGCAGGTGTGCTCACGAGAGAGAGAGAGAGAGAGAGAGAGAGAGAGAAAGTGAGAAATCACTCCCGGGGGCGGGGCGGGGGTATGGCCATGCCATAATCCCTACTCCTCCATTCTCCTCTTGGGATTTTGGGCATGCATGCAAATGTTCAAGTGGCCAGATCAGGGACTTAAACCTTCCATTTAAAGTGGGAGTCCAACACCTTAACCACCATGCCACTTACTGGCCCCAAGACTCAGCTCTTAATCAACTTTCCCAATGAAATGATAGACAGGAGGATCCAGCAAAGAGGTTGGGCTGTGCCCAGTCTTTGGAACTGCTTACCTCTCCCATGGATGGCCCTCCCTTCCCGCCATTGTTTGTAAAGATGCAGGCAAAGGCTATGCTGAGAAAGCAAGCTGGGAGAGAGGCACTCCATAGCCCCACTACTGTGGGCACTGGAGAAGTCAATGACCAGCTTTCACGTTGCAAGAAGTGGGTCAGAAATGCAGCAGGAGGCAGCCTGGAGGCTTGGAAGGACTCTGTGTTGTAAGGTGAGAGACAAGTTCTAGCTTTGGCCCTAGCTCTGGGTTTCTGTAATCTCTCTTCTATGCCCCAGGCTTGGGGAAGTCCCGTTACAGCTCTAAGCCTTGGAACCCTCACTGGAATTAGAGGCACGAAGATGAAGTCTGTCTCTTCCACTCTAAAGCTCGATGAAGTTTCTACCTTGTGGTTGGAGAATTCAGTGAGAATCTGAACTCAGCCACTCCAGGAGGCGCAGGCTCCCACACTACAAATACTAGGGGTCAGGGGTGGAGTGGGGGCAATGGCAGGCGTCCATCTATCTGTCCTCATTCTCATTTCTGCCCAGTTGTCCTCCCTTATAACCTCTCCCTTTCCTTCGCTCTTAGAAGCTCTACGAAAGTTATGAGTGCATGACTAATACGATAAACATCATCTCCTTATTTGGGAGGCAGGAAGTCCTTCCCTACCCCCACCTTCTTTTGTCCTTCTAGGGTCCCCATTCCTGCCCCCACCCCACCCCACCTCACTCCACTATTCAGTTTCCTGTTTCCTGAGGGTCTGGGAGCTGGTGGTAAGACCTGGCCATTTGCTGGCCTAGAGTCTAGTTATTCTTCGCTGGTTTGAAAGTTGGATCCAGACCGTGCGTGTGTGTGAGCCAGAGGCCTGGATAAGTCCACACAGCCAAGGGAAAGGCAGGGGCGAGGGTCACTCAGACCAAGTCAGTCCCAAGAAGCTAAAATTAACACTGAGAACTGGAACATCAGGGTCTCCAAGGAGCAACAGCTGTTAAAAGAAGTCACAAGATGAGAAAAGAAAATAATGGGTTCGACACCCACCGTAAACCTTGCCTGCCCTCTTCATCTGCCCTGGGGTGGCCGCAGCTTTTAACCACCCTCAGGATATCTCTGCCAATTCACGAGGCTGGCCAGTGGGAATTTCCCCAGCAAGCTGTCCTGTACCTCTCTGGTAACCACAGGACGATGTGGCCTGGGATTCCAGATAGGATGAGGTTTAATTGGAAACAGGAAAGCAGAGGACCAGTTTGGGGCTGGGGTGGTGACGATAATGAGAAATGACAGGCCCATCCAGGCAAAAGGGTGACAGCAAAAGAGGGTCACATGGCAAGGAGGGAACGCCACATGTTGGAAGGTCCCCTGGGAGAGCTGGACACGTGAGAGAGCCAGCTCAGGCCTGGCCAGCAAGAGAAGCTCCTGGGAAAGGCTTCAGAAAGGAGAGGGGAGGGCTGGACTGAGAGCTGGTGTACCCCTTTGCACAGACACGAAGAGGGGTGCTTAAAGAAAAAGAGCACACACTATTGAGGGGGCCATTCCATGTCACCGAGTGACTGGAGCTTGTATGTCAAAGACATGCTGTGTGGGAGGGCGAGGAGCCAGACTGAGGGGGGGGCTCTTCAGGTAGTGATCTCTTAGTAGCTGGGCTTGACATTCTGGTTCTGTAAACCCTGGGTAGGTGGGGAGTTCTATGCACTAGACTTCCTCTTCTAGCTCCTTGCTCAGATGGGAGAGTTTGATTTCCAAGAACTTTTGCTGAAAAGTGAGATGGGCTGGGACCAGCAGTTAGCGTAATGGCTATGTCGCTGGACTCCCACATAGTCGACTGCGGTTCACGTCCCGGACCCGGTGGCTTAAAACTCACGCCGGGTGCGTGTGCGTGCGAGCCCAAGATCCTGAGAGGAGAATGGAGGAGAAGGGACTGCGGCGTGGCCATCCCCCCTGGGGGGTGATTTCTCACTTTCTGTCTCTCTCTGTCTGGCGAGCGCATGTGCCCTATGGCAAAAAAATCCTCTCCAAAAAAAAAACAAAAAGAAAGAAAAATGAGATGTGCTGTGCCTTTGTGGTTTGGAGGTTGGGAGAAGGTATTTAGAGCCACACAGTTCTGCCATCCATGGGGAGAGGGGCTGGGTGCGTGGACAGGATATGAAACCTTTGGAAAAGCAACATGGGGATGGGATAGGGTGGAAGAGTATATCTGTGGAGAACATTTTGTGTTTTTTACATCCCTAGCTCTGTGCTTGCTGTTTTTCTAGCTCTACTGCTCAGGATCACCTAGAATGGAAGATCCAGGAGGAAGAAACACAGAAGATTTTCTTTATCAAGAAATTTCCAGCATACCCCAAGTCCTTCACAGCAACCTGTAGAATGAGTGCAATGCTCACAAACACTGCAAGGTCAAAAGCTCCTCTTTTTTTTTTTTTTTAGAATTATTTAATTCTTTAATTAATTTTTAAATTTGATGACAGAGAGACAGAGAGAGATAGAGAGAGAGAGAAAGTAGGCAAGCAAACCACTAGGTCCAGGACTTGATCTGTAGTCAGCCATGTGGGAGTCCTGGGAATTCCTCTTATATAAATGAGGAACCTGATGCTCGGTGAGATGATTTTTCTCAAAGTCCCACGAGAATGACAGCCAAGGTTTGACTCCCTGTGGTTCAGAAGGGCAGGCCCACTGCATCACACAGCCAGCCCCATCCTCTGCCACTTCATCAGTTACCCGATTTTGTCCTGCATTCCTGTCCCTGCCAGGGGGCTTTCCCACTTTTATTATGCCACTGAGAACCAGACACTGTGATGTTTTCCCAAAGGTGCCCAGTCTAGGATGTCCAGACGGGCTTTCATTCATCCTTTTTTAAAAGAAAAAAAAAATCAACGCTTTGTAATTTTGTAAACTTCTTTCAAAGGTTTACTCCAGTTACGTGACAAGGTAATGACAGATGGCAGCTGCATGGTGCACTAACTGGGCTATACTTCCAGATCACAGAATCGAATACACTAATACTAAAATCTATGCCACACATGTGCAATTCCCATGGATAGTTGGGTAACCATAGTCAATTATTTTCTCTGCCTTCTCCTACCTTCTTTCTTGTATCCCTCTTCTGACCATTGTTATGTCTTCTTCCTTCTCAATCCAAGCTAGTCAAAGGCATATGTATTCAGAAATAGAAAGGAATCTATTTCCAAGTCATCATCATTGCTTTGATTTCTGTTTCAGGGAAGTCATGTCTTATTTTTGCACCTTGCACCCCTGCCTAGCCACAACTCTTCTGCCTACAAACAGAAGAGTTTGGGTTTTACTTTCATAAATAAAGTCAAGTATTTTTTGACCCCTAAGTGAGCTTCTTTTCTTGTTTATCACACATTTCTTGATGAGGTGGTCTCTGGTTACTGCTTTCATATCTTCTATGATTAGTTTCTTCTACTACTTTTCTGGGATTGTCTTCTGAAGAGATTGCCGGTGACTTATACATACATACACATGCCATACATACACACACGCGCACACACACATACACACACAGGCATATGTATTCAGAAATAGAAAGGAATCTATTTCCAAGTCATCATCATTGCTTTGATTTCTGTTTCAGGGAAGTCATGTCTTATTTTTGCACCTTGCACCCCTGCCTAGCCACAACTCTTCTGCCTACAAACAGAAGAGTTTGGGTTTTACTTTCATAAATAAAGTCAAGTATTTTTTGACCCCTAAGTGAGCTTCTTTTCTTGTTTATCACACATTTCTTGATGAGGTGGTCTCTGGTTACTGCTTTCATATCTTCTATGATTAGTTTCTTCTACTACTTTTCTGGGATTGTCTTCTGAAGAGATTGCCGGTGACTTATACATACATACACATGCCATACATACACACACGCGCACACACACATACACACACACACACACACACACACACATTTGTTTGTTTTTTCATCCCTCATTTTGAGATCTTTGTTTTGATTGCATTTTCAGTTGGCTGGAATATATTCTTAAGTAATTTTCTCAGAAAGCGTTTATGAATTGTATATTTTGAGTCTTGGTGTTTTAGATCCATTCTAATATGAATAGCATCATGATTCAGTAAGGGAATCCCAGCTTATATATATATATATATTTCTCTCATTAGTCTGAGAACGTTACCTGAGTCTACTGTTCTTGAACTTCCAGTGTTGCTGGTGAGTGATCTGGTGCTGGTCTCCTTTTCTTTCCTTTACTCATAGGAAAGAAATTTCTCTTTCTCTGAAACTTCTTTTCTCTTTACCCTAAAACTCAAAAGTGTCACCAGACTTTGTCTTTATTTTATTATGAATTGTTCCAGGACTTGGGAAACCCCTTTAATAAAATGATTCATTTTTTTTTTCTTTAGTTTGAGGACATTTTCCCCCAATTAGGTCTTTAAAGTGCCACTTCTCTTCCAGTTCCTCTTTTTTTCTCCTTCTGAAGCTCATACTATTTGTACATAGACTTTCAGACTGTTCCTTCATTCTCCTTATCTTTTTTGTTCATGATTTCCTTTTCTTCGCATTTCTGCTAAGTGCTCTAGATAACCCAGCTCCAGCTTCCTTCTGGGCAAATACAGTGGTCTTTCTCATTCTCCTAAGCCTTCCCAAATGATTTTTATATTCATTTGAACTGTCTCACTTCCAATCTTCTGGAAAAAAAATGATTTCATCTATATTTTTAGCCTCTTTCTCTGTCTTCTTTGATGACTCCTTTTCCTCTTCATACCCTTCAAGTGAGAATGTTTCCCAAGTTAATGACCAAACCTCTTCTCTTTGCTCTATACATCCTTCTTTAAAGACCCCACCTACCTTCTCAGTGTTAATTTCCACTTCTTTGCTAATGATTCTATCTTAATCCAGACCTTCTGTGTTCCAGACTCTCTATCTATATAATTCCAGTCTCTCTCTCTCTCTCTTTCTCTCTCTGTATATATAGTCAATTGCCTTCTCCTGGCTATCTACTATGCTACTATGAGCATCCCATAGGCACTTTCAACACATCTTCAAAGTTGACCTAACCTTTTTACTACAAACGTTACTCTGTTTCATCTTAATTTTTTCTGTCAGCTAAAAAAGGTGAATGAAATATACCACATATGAACTCGACTGGAAAAAATGGTGTCCAGTATCTATCTCCACACATTCTGCCTTCCCTTTTGTTCATTTGGATGACTGCTATGCACTGACCCACAGACATCTTTCACGTGGGTAACCTGAAAGACATTACAGTCTTTCACTGATTCCAGAACATGACTTAGTTCACTTTCGTTTTCCTATTGGGTCATTTCCATCCTCATTCAAATATACTGTTGTAATATCTCTTGTAGAAATTAAAAAAAGAAAAACCCTTACTTGATCCTATATTCTTTATCTGTTAATGCCCATTTTTTTTCTTTTCTACTTTATAGCAAAAGGTCTATACTTCTCAGTTCTGCTTCTTTCCTTCCTTCTCTTGAACTTACTCCCTCCATTCTACTTTTCATGGTCATCAGTGATCTCCGTGTTGCTGAATTTAAGAGCCACATTTCAACTCTCCTTTTACTTAACTAATCATTTGGCATAGCCGCATTGATCCCTCCACCTTCTCAAAACAACGTTTCTCACTTGGCTTCTGGGACACCACACTCTCTTCATTCTCACCAACTGCTCGATCTCAGTCACCTTTGTGGATCCCTTCTCATTTTCCTGCCCTCCAAACATTGCAGCACTCCAGGGTCTGCCTTTATTTGGTCTTCCCTGGGTGATCTCATTTAATGTTCTGAGTTTATTTTAATTAATTAATTAACTTATTTATTTATTTATTTATTCTTAGAGATTTCTGCCTTAGGGTGTATGCATTAACTGGGGTGGGGGGAGACAAGAAATAGTGAGAGGGAAAGTGAGAAATCACCCCCGGGGGGGATAACCATGCCACAATCCCTTCTCCTCCATTCTCTTCCTGAGATCTCAGGCATGCATGCACAAGTGTCTGGCATGATTTTCAAGCCACCAGGTCTGGGACTTGAACTATGGTCCGCCATATGGGAGTCCACTGGCACGACCACTATGCTATCTGCTGACATCAGTCTCATGACTTTAAATACCATCTCTGTGCTGGCGAGTCCCAAATTTATAAATTTGACTTCTCCAGTGTCTCCACCTGAATACCCAAGAGGCGTTGCTAGGTTCATTTGTCAGCTACCAAACCCGGATTTCCAGCTACTCTGACTCCTTGACCAGCAGCTTTCCCCATCTCTGGTCGGAATAAAGTTGATGCAGTTCCTTTTATCTGATCAGTCTGAATGTCTTGGATCCATCCTTCATTTGTTCTTTCACATGTCACATCTAATCCAGCAGCAAATTTGATCAGCCACCCTCAAAATAAAATATAAAACTGACCACAACTTGCTGCATCTCTTTAACTCCTGAGCCAAAGCATTGTTTCTTCTGAATCACTGCAATCATCCCCCTCTGTTCTCTGCGCTCTCTGTCTCTGCCCTTGTCTCCCAACCAGTCTCTTTTTCTCATAGTGGAGAGAGTGATGCTTTCTAATGGAAATCAGATGCCATTCTTCTGCTCCAAGCCCTGCGGTGACTTCCCATCAAACTCTTTACTACAGACCACAAGGTCCTGCGTGGCCTGCCCCTTCCACCCCCATAACATCTCTGACCTCATCTCCTGCTTTTTTTCATTCTCTGTGCTCCACTTGCTGCTCCTGTGACACCCCAAGGATATTGTCCTAAGGTATGCCCTCGATCTTTGTTCTAAAACCTCTTCTCCCCCATACCTCCATGACTTTCTCTCCTTGCCTTTCTTCATGTCTCCCTCTCATTAGAGAGTGCTTCCCTCAGCCACAGACATAATATAGCAGCTCCCTTCCTTCACCCACCTACATAGCATAGCAACTCCACATTCCCCAATTAATTGGTATGAGGTCCTGAATCAGGGCCCTTGACTGTTCTGCCTCAGTTTCTCCTCTGTAAGGATGCTATAAGAAGAGCAACCACCTTATAAAGGCATTGTAAAGAGTAAATGAGTTCATCTATGTTTAGCATATGGTGTCTGGCACATGAAAGGTACTCAATCAAGTGTTAGTTATTATTATCACTCTTATTTTCTGTAATCGGTCTGCCCACAGAACTTGTCCACCATGCAGACGTTAAAATTCTGAAGACTGAGTACAAGAAAGAACAGATTCACCCACCAAGTTAATGATAGAAGGGGCACTAAAAGCAGCTTCCCAACTCCTTGCCCAGACTTTGTGCCTGCCGTGCTGCCTCTGTCATATAGTGGGCCCGGCCAGGTTGGTGGAAACTGCACCAAGTGGGAAATAGGCTCCAGGGCCAGGTCTGCCACCTACTATCAGTAGCTATCTCATGTCAGGCCAGTTACCTGACCTCTCCAAGCTTAGTTTCCTTTTTAATAAATGTATGTAAGACCTGGTCCCTCATTGGGGATCACGTAACTTACTGATGCCCAAGAACTTTGATGCTCAAGTTCAATGGACATGAGTGGCCATTTCAAATACCCTACAGAAGGAGGAACAGTGTCCTTTGTTGGATTTCAAGCTGGGGGGCTGTATACAAGGGTTTATTCCACATAGAGCTGTGTGGCAGCCCGTATGGCATTTATTCACTCCCATAGCAAATGATCATTCGTCCCCACGTCTGTGCTAGAGTTTTACCAGCCAGGCAAGACACCCAGAAACTAACTTAGATCTTTGTTTTCATGATCCAACTTAGAAAGCAGGGGGGATACACTTCTTAGTAAGCTGTTGCTTGGGGCATGTTTGTATGAAGTTTGGGGCACAGCACTTTAACTTGGAAAGATGGTTGTTTGCACAAAGCTGGGATAGGATTTCTGGAGGGCAGAAAGAATGGGATAAAACTCTCTTAAGACATCTGGAAAAGCCATCAAGCCTGAAAAATAAGGTGAAGAAAGGACCCTACACTGGAAAACAGACCTTCTCTGCTAAAACCCTCTCTCATTCTTTCTGTCCCTGAGGACAGTGCTGGGCCACAGGGGAGATAAAAGCAGGACATGAAGGTCAAGAAATATTGCAGATGTTAGTGTTATTTTATTCTTTTTTTTTCTTTTTTTTAGAAGGGGGGACAAGGATGAGAGGGACAAAGGCAGTCCCAGTCTTAGGAATGTTTAACAAAGTGGAGAACCCTGTTGTGGGCCAGATATAGAGGCAGAATAAGTACTGGGGCTTCCCAAGCAGAATCAGAGGGTGGGAGCTGTCTAGTCTGGAGAAAGCTTCCTTGTCCTATCAGGGGTCAGCGAACATTTCTGTAAAGGGCCATGTAAAAGGTTAGAAAATGCCCCCGTCCAAGATATCACATCCTAGTCCTTGCAAACCTGTAAATGTTACTGCTTTGGTTTGAACGTGACCCACAAAAGTTCATGGGTTGGAAATTGAATCCCCATGAAAATGGTATTAAAAGGTGGGACCAGGTGGGACCTTTAAGAGGTGATTAGGTCATGGGGGCTCTGTCCTCATGAATGAATTCATCCATTCATGGATTAGTGGATTAATGAGTTCTTGAGGGAATGAACCAGTTCTGAAAAGAGTAAGTTAGTTCTCGTGAGAGCGGATTGTCATGAAAACGAGTTCAGCTCATTCTTGCCGCCTTTCTGCCCTCACTCACTTGCTCTTCAACTTTCCCACCATGTTTTAAGACAGTACGAAAGCCCTCACCAGAAACTGCCACCATACTCTTGGATTTTTCAGACTCCAGAAGCATGAGCCAAATAAACTTTTCTTTCCAAATTACCCAGAATCAGGTATTCTGTGATAGTAACAAAAAATGGACAAAGACAGTTGCCTTATTTAGAAGAAGGACCTTTCCAGATGTGATTAAGTTAAGGATTTTGAGATAGGGAGATTATCCTGACCCAAATGCAATAATCTATATTCTCATAAAGGGGAGGCAGAAGGAGGTTTTAGGCAGAAGAGGAAAGGACAAGGTGACTACGATGGAGCCACCAGAAACTAGAAAAGGCAGAAACTTCCCTCAGGCCACCAAAGGGAGTGTGGCCCCACCAGCACCTCCATTTCAGCTCATTGAAAATGATTTTAGGGTGCTGGCCTCCAGAACTGTAAGAGAACAAATTTACATTGTTTTAAGTCCCCAGTTCTGTGGTAGTTGGTTACAGCAGCCACAGGAAACTCATACAAGCCAGGTTGTAAATATTTGGAATAGTTGGGGACATACAATCTCTGTTGTGACTGTTCAACTCCACTGTTAAAGTATAAAAATAGGAAAGAAAATACACAATCGAGTAGGCGCGACTGGGCCCCAATTTGACTGGGGAATACACACCCTGTCTAAAGCATTTGAATTCAGTTTCAGCAAGTTGTTACTAAATGGGGGTAAAGACCTCAGATGACCAGATCCTTGAATTTCTCAAAAGAATCTGGATATCCAGATTTCTTCCTCTCTTTCTCTCTCTCTCTTTTTTTCTTTCTTTCCTTTTTAAGAGAGATTTTTGCTATAGGGTATGTGCACTCACTGAAGAGACAGAGAGACAGAAAGCAAGAAACCACACCCCCCCGGGGGTGGGGGAGAGGATGGCAACACCGCAATCCTCCTCCATTCTCCTCCTGGGATTTTGGGAATACATGCACACGTGCCTAGTGTGAGTTTCAAGTTGCCAGGTCTGGGACTTGAACCACGGTCAACTACGTGGGAGTCCAGCAATGTAACCATTATGCCATGTGCTAGCCCCTCCAGATTTCTTTTTGAAGTTTATTTATTTATTGAGAGAAAGAGATTGAGAAAGGCACCTCGATGGGGTCTTCATGCCAAGATCCTTACCCCAGCCCCACAGCCAGCCAGGATCATGAGAACATGAAAAAGCATGCCCAGTGTGCTGAGGCAGACCCAGGATGCAAACCCGGAGCCTCCTGACATGGTCACTAACATTGTCCCTATTGCCTGTGGCTGGGCCTGGAGTTAAGATTTTTATGTTTTCTAGATTTAATTGTTGGTAGTTATTTTAAATTCTGGTCATACCATGCAGATTGAATAAAAACTCATCTGCTCAGACACATCCAGCCCTACGAGGTAGATATTGTTATCATCCCACATTACAGATTAGGAAACTTCAGCTCTGAGAAGTGATTAAGTTTGCTTAGGGTCACATGACTGCACCTGCTGAAGCTGGGCTTTGGAGGAAGGACTCTGCCTCCAAGCCTCTCCCCTCGGCCAACTTAAGAAAATCCCTCAGCACTAGAGTGGACACACTTTCTCTGTTATCCCAAATGGCCTCCTCTGGTATCCCATGAGGGATGAGATGAGACAGGAGACATAAAAAGCATTTGGCAAACTGTGAAGTGCAGTGCAAGAGGGAAGCATAAGACTTCAAGATGAAAGCAAACCTGCTTGCCTGGCTGGGCAGGCCAAGGTGCTATGACATAAGTGGGGGGACCCAGCAGCAGAAGCCATCCCCTGTCCCTTGAGCACATACAGAAAATTTCCTAAACCTGGCAGTGCCCACAGATGACTCACAGATGTCCCCACCCAGAACCCCAGTAGTGACTTCACAGCATGAACAATAAACATTACTGTGCCAGTTCAAGACTGAATCTTGCCATGCACTAGCTCACCAGAACCTCCTCCCATCCACTTGCACTGTAGGTTTCATATCCCTCTTTGAACCATAGAATTCCTTTAGCTGTAACGACTCTTTTATTCTACAGAGAGGTGGAGACATTCAGTGACCTCTCTGAGGTTGCATAGGTAGCATATTCTGTCTGAAGCATCCTTTGTACCCTCAGATGGATTTTAGTATTCTTAGTTCCCCATTCGTCTCAGGCAGCTGAAAGTTCTGCTTGTTGGGGAGAATCCAAGAAGACGGAATCTCACATTGGAACATATTATTACATTTCATCTCATGGCCTAGAGCCAGCATGCCCTCTTCTCCCAATTATTGTCACACACAAATCTGTTTAGAAGGGAAAGCCCTCACTACGTATAATGCTGCTCCCAATACACTGGGAAGGACCCAACCTCAGAGGGTTTGAGCCTAAGATGCCCATCTGTCTCATCATTCAGTCATCTGCTCATCATTTTTGCATTCACGCACCCCACATTTGTTGGATTTACTGTATTTATTGAGCATCCAACAAGCCAGGAATTTGACCAAAATTCATGTATTGAGCCACTGTAATAAGGTTAGGAGGGTAAAACTTGATCTGCTTATTGTGTTGAAGGGTGGGGTCTTTGGCAGGCGATTAGTGATTAGATGGTTAGGATGGGGTCTCCATGATTGAGTTCTTCTGGGTTTCGAAGAAATGAGGCAAATAGAGACCCACATGGAACACAGACCATGTTCTCCTGCCCATTGCCGGGTTGTGGCATTACCATACCAGAGAGGTACCCTGGATCCTAGGCCTCCAAACTGTGGGTTGCATAAACCTCTATTTCTTTTTTTAATTTCCATGAGAAAAAGCTCTCACTGGAAAGAGACAGAGATGGAGAAAGCACTCCCCAATGGGATGTGGTCATGCCATGATTTCTTCTGTATTTCTCCCTTCTGTCAAGAATGTGGAAGTGCATGCACACACATGCACCTGGCATGTTTCACAAGCTTCTAAGACCAGCATTCAAATAGTGGATGGCCATGTGGGATCTGGTTCATGGGGCTGGCCCAAACTCTATTTAAAAATTTTTTTTTTGTCGAAGGTGCATGGGCTCACCTGGGAGAGAAAGAGTGAGAAAGCACTGCCCACAGGGAATGGTCACACAACAATCCCTTCTCTTCTTCCTTTCGGGATTTTGGGCACACATGCAAAATGTGCCCAATGTGTTCCTCAAATCACTCGGTCCATGATTTAAACTGTGCAGTTGGCCATGTAGGATCTAGTAATTTTACTCAGCACGCCATAGGCTGGTCCTCAACCTCTATGTACACATCGATTTTTAGGTATTTGCCATTATTAGCAACAGAATGGAAGTGGGCAAATAGTATGCTAGGTGCTTGGGATGTAAAGAATGAAAGACAGTCTCTATTCCAAAGGAATGCCCAGATTATTGGCAAAAGAGACAGCAAAATAAATAATTGCATAATTCCTGAAACTCACTCATTAGCATTTCACATTCATGATTTCGTCATTTTCTTATGATCATTTGCTATTCATATTTACTCAGTATTTTCTTTGAATTAATTCATTCATGTCTCTTACAGGCAAGATTTAAGTTTATCCTAAGCAATGAAACCTCCAAATTCGTGGGTTTAATTTGTTTGTTAAGTTTTTCCCTATTGCACTTTGTACCAAAAAGTTAGCTATTAAATGAGAAGTTCATAGAGATGCCACCTAAAGCATCTCTCATTCCACTAGAGGTATGTGAAACACCAGTAGGAAACACCAAACTGTTGCCAAGGAGGGTGATGTGTGCTATTAAAGAGGCCTGCAGGCTGCCGTACTAAGAGGAAAATGCTTTCATCCTATCAAGTCCTGGCTGGTCTAGACACATTAGGGTTAAAGGTTTGATAAGCAACATCTCTAGGCAGGGTGTTCAATGGCAGGAAGCAGATAAGTTTGTGTCTTTCACCTGAGGATCTCAAAAGCATTAGCTTCTCAATGTTTTCACCAGCTGAGGGGATGATAAACCATTCTCATCTCCAGTTTTCTAGACTAGAGGCTACAGACAGAGGAGATGTTTGATGTAAGATAATACGTATCTTTTCTTTCTCTTTCTTTCTTCCCTTTTTAATTAATTAATTAATTAATTTTTTATTTTTTTAAGGTTTTGCCATAGGGCCAGAGAGAGAGAGGCAGGGAGAAGGAAAGTGAGAATCACCCTCCAGGAGGCATGGCCATGCTGCAATTTTTTCTCCATTCTCCTCCTGTGATTCTGAGTATGCCCGCATACACATCTGCTGTGATTTTCAAGATCCCAGGTCTGGAACACAAACTGTGGTTGGCCATATGGGAGTCTAGTGCCTTAACCACCAAGCCACCCACTGGCCCCCAAGACAGTAGTTTTTAATCTCTTATTCTCACTACACGCAATGAAGAATGTCATTCCTGTGGGAGCTATTCTCATGGATTTACACTGAGCGAAGCGTAATTCCTAGGGTTTATATTTCACTAAAGTCCCACCCAAGAGAGTATATCAAAAAGCAAGCCAAGGGGCCACCAAGTGGCATGGTGGTTAAGGTGCTAGACTCTCACATGGTCAAACACAGTTAAAGTCCTGGGACCTGATGGATTGCTTTCCCACTTTCCCTCTCTCTCTAGTCAAATAAAAAAAAAACTAGTAATAATAAGCAAAAAATTTTTTAAAAGCAAACCAAAGAGAATGCCTTTCTTTTTTAATTTATTTTTAAAATTTGGTACAGGGTGCATACACTTGCTGGAGAGATAGGCAGGGAGAGAGAGCGAGATGAAAAGTGAGAAAGCATCCCCCAGTGGGTATGGCTACCTTCTCCATTCTCCTCTTGGGTTTTTGAGCACACATGAACACGCACCTGGCATGATTTTCAAGCTACCTGGTCTGGGACTTGAACCCACAGTTGGCTACGTGGGATCTAGCCACCTAAACCACTATGTCAATGGCTAGCTCTGGATGACATCATTTTAAAGATAACTTTTAATGTGTTCTAATTTATTTCCTAAGTAGGAAAGTTTGTGTATTTCCTAAATATACAAACTCCAAGACTTTCACTATCAATAGCAAAAACTTATTTGTATCACCTCCCTCCGAATAAATGGAATTCACCAACGTATCAGGGTCTGACTCATTTCCTTCATCAGTTTATTTCACAGATATTTACTGAGCACCTTCTGTGTGCCGGGCACGGGTTAGGCACTGGGATTATTACAGTGATGGGTCGAAATAGGTACGGTCCTCACTCGTAATGGCAATGAGTGAAGCTGACATTAGTCAAATAATCACCCCAATAAAAGCCAACATCCAATGTGATGTGGGGCTCCAGGGAATCGATACACAGTGTTTGCTTACCACAACAGATTGTGACTGAGAACTGAGGTCAGAGAAGGCTGACCTGAGAGAATGACAACGGCTGGGAAATATGAATACAGACATGGGAGGAACCACCATTGAAACGTTACTAGTTACTCTTCATTAAGTTTCTTCCACAAGCTGGGTGCTGTCTCATTTAATCTGCACCGTAACTTTCTGAAGTTCAAATTATTATTTCCAATTCACAGAAGAGGAAACTTAGGCTCAGAAAAGTAGATTTACCCAAGACATACAGCTGGTTAGAAGCCGATCTGGGAATCAAACCCTGTCTGTGACCCTCAAGTCATGCTTCTACCCAAGATGTGCTACTCCCTTAGCAATACATTAACAGAAAAGAGCTGACTACCAGCTCTTCATGCTTCACAGGTTACAGCTGTGATCTTCATCTCTAGCAGCTCCTTTCATCCTCAGTACCATTGATAACATTCCATTCTGCGATGAGATAATCAGGGCAGGAAAGCAAAATAGGGCAGGAGGAGCTGGAACAAGAGCTAGCACTCTGTTACCTAAGGCCGTATAAATCTCCATGCTCCCCTTCAAGTGTTACCAAGTCTGACCTCAACCCAGTCCCTTGCACTCTTGAACTCTCTTATCCTTTGCCTACCTGCCCAGTTACCAACGAGGCAACTGCCTGCTCACTGGCGTGGGGCACTGCATATGGTTCATGCTTTGCCCAACTGTGCTGGACTTTCATAGGCTGCAGCTGGCCCTGAGGGGGCCAGAGGTAAATGAGACAGGTGTTTCAGGAGTGTGTCACAGGGAATAAAACTACAGGTGATCAGAAGACTGCTGACTGAATGAACTGGGGAACCAACGGGCCTCTGGGCACTGTGGCTGCTCTGGTTTCTGCTTTACCTCTCTGCAACTCTTGGCATTTTCCACCCAAGTGTTAGCAGAGAACTACTGGCTGAGACCCCGGAAATTTCTGTCCCTGTCTCCACCCTTGGAGGCCTTGCAACAAAGAGTTTTATAATCCACCAAGCATCCTACAAAGGGGAGGAATTACCCCTTGACCTCAAACATTCACTATTTTCATTATTAGTTAAGGGCTCAGGCACTAAAATGAGACTGCCTATTTGGAATCCTGGTCTTGACATACCAGCCGTGTGGCCTTGGGTAAGATGTGTTACCTTGGACAACGTACAGAACTCCCTGTGCCTTAGTTTCTTCATCTTTAAATTGGAGGTAATAACATTAACCACATCATAGGTTGTTCTTACTAGGAGTAAATGATACAGAGCAGCACTCAGCGGTGTGTGGCATAAGCACTTTGTAAGAGCTAGTTATTATTATTTTGGATCTTTTTTTTCTTCCTTCTCTCTTGTCTTCCCTTCCTTCATTCTGTATTCCTTCTTTCCTTTCCTCCCTTTCTCCCTTTCTTCCCTTCCTTCCTTCCCTTCCTTCTGTTCTCCCTTTTCACCTCTCTTCTCTTACTCCCTCACTTCCTCCTTCTTTTCATTAAAAAAAAAAAAAGTTTGTAATTGTATAAGGCACTGAAACTACCAAGACTCACAAGAGTCAGTGATGCCCAAGGTCCAATAACCAGAAAGTGGACTAGCTGGGAAGACCTAGCCTTTCGGATTTTTTTTTTCTTGACTCTCCTTTTCACTCCCATGGTATCTAGTATAGTGTTTTACAAATACATGCTCAATAAATCCTTGGAAGTTTTACTAGGTATTGCTTAAAGGCACAACTCTTAGATCATCTACACAGGTTTGAATCCTGACTCTGCCCCTTACAGGCTGTGTGGCGTTGGGCAAGTTACCTAACCCCTCTGGTTTCAGTTTTCCATCTGTAAAATGGGATTATGATAATGTGCTTCCCCACAGGGTTAGCCTTACAGGAATTAATAATAAATATTTATATCTGAGCCTGGCACATAGTAGGTGCTACTTAAGTAGCTATTCTTCTTTTTATTTTTTCAAGATTTTTTTCTATAGGGCATGTGAGCTTGCCGAAGACAAACAGAGAGACAGAGAGAGCGAAAGTGAAATATGATCTCTCCTTGGTGTATGGCCATGCCACAATCTCTTCTCCTCTATTCTTCTCTTGGGATTCTGGGCATTCATGCATACACCTTCCTGGTCTGGGACTCGAACCAGGGAACTAGTGATGTAAGATCCAGTGCTTTAACCATCATGCCATCTACTGGCCTGCTATTATTATTGTTCTTGATTGGCTGAGCCAGGGCCAGGACAGAATTATTGTGTGTAAAGGTCTCCCAGCTCATTTTCTGATGCTTTTTCCCTTCTGCAGGGGCTGCCTTGGGATTCTTGGGCAGAAAGGATTAGAGTTTTGCATAGATTTATAACAGAATACATGTTTCCTCCCTGCTATTTTTATTCTTTCACAGCACAGTTTTCTTATTAAACAAAACAAGCAAGTAATGGCTAAGGACTTCTTACCTCACAATGAAGCTGCCTTTCCTTACCTTCTCAAAGGGTAGGTTCCCCCTCAAAATTATTTCAAAAGAAAAATTCCATAGTAAAAAAGAAAATAAGTGCGTTTTCAGGCTTTGTAATTCTAATAGATCTGGGCCTCAAAGGATGATCAAGAGTTAACTAGTCAGTTCTTTAGAATCTCATCAGCTTCTCCCTCCCAAAGACTAGTTGCATTAGAAACTGCCATTCCTATTATATAGGAAAGGGATCTGAAGACCCAGGGAGGCGAGGGGCTTGGAGTCAGTTCTCAGAGATCAATCACTGATACTCAAATCCTTGTGCCATGGCCTCCTCTCTGTATTTGCTAAGCTGCTCAGAGGGTCACTAAGGCCCAGCTTCTCCTCTGCTTCCTCCCTTGACCATTTATTCCTGGATGCCTGGCTAAGCATTCATCTGGATATAGTCGGCAGCCTTGGAACAGGTGAATATGAGAAATAACAGACCTATGGCTTCAGTTGGTGAGACATTAAGGAGTAGTGTGGACTGTGGTAAACTGGCACATCTATGCCTAGTCTAACCTGGACAGCTACTTCTAGGTACCTGCTTGTTAAGCCCTGGCAATATGGGTGCAGACCTTCTAGTTTGTTCAGAAGAGCTAAATGATTGAATGATTGGAAATCCACTCTTTTCTAAAAGTTTGCGAATTATAGTTTTAAAAAATGCAGCACTAACAAAACCAAAGACCTCTGTGGGCCAAGTCTAGCTTTGAGGTTGTTAGTTCTTAATTTGATTTATTCCTCTGATTTAAAGAGCACTTAAATATGTGATTAAATGTAGAAAAGAAATTGAAATTAAAAAAAATATGAAAACATAAAAAATAATTAAAAAAATAAAGAGCACTTAAAGGATGTCTTGCCCACGATTCTTTAAAATGCTGGAATCCTGTCCAAGTCATTTCTGAGATATAGTTAGTCAGCCTCCAACTGAAGTATCCCCACTCTTCTGTCCCATGGTACGGAGCTTGAATTTCACCAGAACTCACAGCTTCACTTGTTCTTTACAAACCTAAATCTACCACTGGTAGTTTTTACTTTACAGTCCTAGTGTCTTTTGGAGAAACTTAACAAGTCAATTTCACCTTCCAAGGGCTAAGAGTCTGCTTGGTATGAACCCTAGAGCCAGAATGCCTGAGTTTGACTCCCGACAATACTACTCAATAGCTGGTCACTTTAGGTATGTTATTTGAACTGTTTGTATCTCTGTTTTCTTATTTATAAAATGGGGGGATACAATGATATTTACCATATAGAGTTGGATGAGGGTTAGGTAAGCTAATATAGTTAAGGCAATATCAGTGTTAATATAGTTAAGGCAATATCAGTGTTAATATAGTTAAGGCAATATCAGTGTCATTGTTATTTTCTTCTGTCCCAATTCAACTTTTCGAGTACTTTCTGTTCTCCACACTCCATGATTTCCAATGCTTTCAACATTCTGTTTACGCTGTTTGGAGGGTGAGCCAGCATGGTCCCCATGAGCCCTGCCTCCTGCTATTCACACCCCTGTACCGTCCTCTCCCCTTGAGTGTACATGGGGATTGTGCTATGCTCTGAACCAACAGAATGTGGCAAAGGTGACAGGATGTACCTGATTATGTGAATGTGATCATGCTACAAGAGACTACAGTGCTCATCTTGGGAGGGTACTCTTTCCTGCTGGCCTTAAAGAAGCAAGTTGCTACATAGTGAACTGCCTATCGAGAGAATCATAGGCAAGGGACTAGCCCACTAGCAAAGAACTGAGCAACTCAGTGTTGCCAACAACCATGTGAGTGAGGAATTGGCTCCTTCCTTAGTCAAATCCTGGATAAAACTGGAGTCATGGATGACATCTCGATTTCAGTCCTGCAGGGGACTCAGTAAGCCATGCCCAGACTCCTGACCCCCAGAAATCACGTGATCATAAATAGGTGCTGTTTGAAGTTGCTAAGTGTGTGGCAATGCTGTCACACAGCAAAAGATAACTCAGACTGCTAACAGACCACATTGGTAATTCTCTCCCATCCACCCTGTTTTAGAAACTCTAATATGTCAGGCGCCTGCTTAAAACAGGAGTCCTGGAATGAAACTGTGTATCATAGCAGACATTATCGCATGAAGGGTGGCCATAAAATAATGTCACTGATTAATTGGCATGAGAGAACAGATGCCTACAAATGCTCTTGTTCATACCAGTGCAGAGCTTGGGACCCTACTGTGTGCAAAGCACTGGGTTGGCTCTGACAAGGCAGGGGAACCATCTCTCACCTTGATACCCCCACCTCCCCCTCCGAGGCAGACACACTCCTTGGGTTGAGGTGTGATCACTTGGTACAGGTGATGCCTGTACTTATCTTTTTGCCTTCTCATTCTCTTACCTTTCCCCATGACTCCTCTCTGTCAAAGAGGAGGCAGAGGAAGGAAAAACACAAAACAAAACAAAACCACAAACCCACATGAACTCATATGGCCTGTTATAGCCAGAGAGGATGTGGGGGCCATTGCATGTTACCAACTCCATGACTGATAAGGAGCAGAGCCAGGGTCAGGATCAGGTCTCTGACACCCCACCAAGAAGAGCCCCCTTTCCTCAAATTGAAACCTGCCATTTTCTTTCCTGTGAGCACTAAGAGGGTAACACTATGGTTCTAGCTGGAGTCTTGATGCTACATGTAGTCAGAAGGCCCCCTCTTACTTTCTTATTGTTCTTATTATTCTCCCTCTCCTGAACCTCAGTCTCCTCTTCTATAAAATGGGCTAGTAATATCTACTCTACAGGGAGTGCTAGGAGGCTGATGGGACAATACACATAAAGGACATTGGCTCCAAGCAAGTGGGAGAGAAGCAGTTGGTTTCCTGCCATTACTGTGTTCTTAGGTAAGGATTCACAATGCTCTGCATCCCACGATGTACTCGATAACTAGGAAAACATTGAGTGAGCAACTAAGTGTGCCTGACATCTTCTTAGTGGGTATTTTCTCAGCTAAAAATAACCTAGTAGAGCTTTCTCCTACTCTGAGAAGCCTTCTCTGATTACTTTAAAGGAGTGCCTACATACTCCACCTTCTACAAGCCACTGTTTTATTTTCTTCATTGCACACATGATCCACTGAATTGGTTTTCCCATCTGTGGCCCTGCCTACTGTCTGTCTCTACCACATGAATACAAGGAACTGTATCTGTCTTGCACAGAGTCAGGCTGGGGTAGGTACTCAACAGATGAGGGTTGAATGAATGACAGAACCCACTATAATTTTGCCTATGAGACTTGGCCTGAAGCAGAAGCAGAATAAGATGAAGAAACCCAAGGAATTCAAGTACATAAAAAAATTTAAAATAATACAGTGTTCTTACAAACACACACCCATTTACTAACTGCACACTTCCCACTCTCAAGGAGTGCTGAGCTTTTAACATGGGATATCTCCGTTATTTCTCATATTGGACTTACAAGGTGGTCACTCTCAGTGCCCTAATTTATAGATGAGGAAGTTGAGGTCCAGAGAAGTGAAATCTTTTGCATAAGAGCACACAGGAAGAAGAGGAATTAGGGTTTAGAGTGTAGGTTTGTCTGATCCACACTGCCAGATTGACAGTGCCCTTACTTTCAGGAAACACATACTGAAATATTTAGAGGTAAGGGGGCATCATGTCTACAGCTTGCTCTTAGATGAGAGAGGTATATGTTAGAATTCATAGGGATATGTTAAAATTTGGGGAATCTAGGTGACAAATATCTGGTAATGGTTTATTCTTTCAACTTTCCTATCATTCTGAATAATGTAAAATAAATATTTTAAAAAGCTAGTGGGAATAAGACACAACTTGTTACAGGAGGAAGAACACAGATCTTAGCACATTTATCTAGAATGAAGGGGAGGAAGCTGGGGCAGACGTGGTGGGCAAGAAGACTTTGCCAACAAGGTAGTGGACAGCACTGATAAAACTAGGGATGGGACTGGGTTCCTTATTTCAC
This sequence comes from Tupaia belangeri chinensis, assembly GCF_000334495.1. Classification (NCBI taxonomy): domain Eukaryota; kingdom Metazoa; phylum Chordata; class Mammalia; order Scandentia; family Tupaiidae; genus Tupaia; species Tupaia belangeri. The sequence continues at coordinate 3,361,324 of NW_006208084.1, read as the reverse complement.
CAAGTCTGCCCATCCTGCAGTGCCTCGAATACCTTTAAAGCCAACTTCTCAACCTGGCCTGCTCATTCCTGCAGTTACTCACATGCAGGCGCACACATATGTCCAGGGAGAGAGTCTCTCCCACTTGCGGTTCCACTTTAGCTGTCCATGGAGTTCCCCACACTCTCCATTCCCGAACATGGAAGAATACTGGACGTTGGATGGCTGGGACTCATACACTGCCCTGTGATTGTCCCCTGCAGAAGTGGAAGGAAGTACCTTCTATGTAGTTCAAAAAGTGCCCAGAGATGGTAATGAACTCATCCAAAGTCATACAGGTAGTAAGACTGGATGAGAACAGCAGTGTCATGGGTTCCTTCTTCCTTTCTAATACTCCCATTTACTAACTACACACTTCCCACTTCCAAAGGGCTGAGCCTTCCAAAGGGCATATTCCCGTTATTTCTCATATTGGCCTTCTGAGGCAGTTGCTCTTAGGGGCCATATATATAGATGAGGAAATTGAGTCATTCTGCTTACTATGAAAGGGCCTGTAGTTAGCTTTGAGTCTTGGTTCCTTCCCTTGAAATATGGACACCATCTTTCTACTGTTTTCTTTCTTTCTTTGTTTTTTTTTTGTTTGTTTTTGTTTCTGTTTTTGTTGTTGTTGTTGTTGTTGAGATTTTTGCTATAGGGCATGTACACTTGCCAGAGAGACAGAGAGACAGAAAGTGAGAAATCACCTCCAAGGGGTATAGCCACATTGCAATCTGTTTTCCTCATTCTTCTCTTGGGATTATGGGCACACATGCACACATACCTGGCTTGAGTTTCAAGCTGCTAGATCTGGCACTTGAACCACAGTCAACCATGTGGGAGCCCAGCACCTTAACCACTATGCCACCTGTTGGCCTTCCACTGTTTTCTAAAGTAGCTGTCCTTGGGAGAAGATTTCACACAAACATGAGCTTTCCAGTAACAGAGTCAGTAACATCCTTCCTATGGGATGCCTGGGCAAGTGGCTTAACTTTTCTTAGCTTCAGATTTTTCATCTGAAAAGTGGCAATGATGTCTCTTTTATGGATCTGTACTCTTCCTCCTGTGACGAGTTGCATCTTATTCCCACCAAGTGGCACCAGCGGCTGGAGATAGTTGTGCTTTGAGAAGGTGACATGTGAGCCAGAAGCTGGAGCAGAAGCAGGAGCTGCTGCCATGGCAAGACCTGGGGGCAATAGGGGGAGGATGCAGGGAGGTTCTGGAACTGGGATTGAACTCAGCTTAGTCAAAAAATGAGAAGGAGCTGTGTGGTGGAAAGTTAAGGGCAGCCATTCCAGCGCCCATACCACACTGGGTCTTGAAGGGTGAGGCATTTAGAATGCATTTAAGTGCACTAGAGACCCACTAGGGTTTTGAGCAGCAGAGCAATATGATCTGATTATTTTTCCCTTGAAATCAGATAAGATACAGAGAATCTTCAAAGAGTTCATGGGAAATGCGTATTACAAAAAAACTATGCATGGCTTTCAGATATTTTGGGCACCAAAACAAACTCCTACATATATTTTATTGTTTTCCATAAATGTTTTGAAGTCCCCTCATAAATAATGCTATTAATATAGGACCTAGCACTTGATAGATATTTAATAAAGGATCGCTTTACCATTGTTTATCATTCCTAGGAGTCATCACTAATCATTACTGGCCTTCTGTAAGTGGGTGGCCTGTGCTACCTTCATCCTGAAAGTGGTGCTCCTTGCACCTGGAGGAACCTACCAAGGAAAGGGAGAGGAGGCAGAGCAACTGCTACCCCTTTGATTCCCTCCCCTTCCCCCCACCATCTCTAGCAAGCTAGATGCTAGCCACCTCTGTCAGTCCAAGAGGCAGTCAGAGTAGGATTGCTGGGCCTCTTCCAACTAACTCCAGCTCTAGGCCTCCAAGCAGCCTTCACGTTGTGGTAAAAATGCAAAGCATTCCAGCCATTTTAATTACTGGGCGTTGCATAAGCCAGCAACCAGTTCATACAAAAGAACAACAGACAGAATGATTTTTCAACATGCCTTCAGCCTCTCCCCTCCTTTTCCCCAGAAATCAGTCTCCAGTCACTGGCTCTCAGGCCTTGAAAAGCACTCCAGGTATGTGCAATCTCTTTTGGAGTTTGTTGATGTGACATCAAGGTCCTTTTTCTCTAAATACTTGAGGCAGGAGCAGTTCCAACTCTACTTTGGAAAGTTACGGGTCATATCTCTACTTGACATGCTGAGATTATCACAGGGCTCCATATTCTATGTCCTGAGTTTGTTAGAAGACATTCATTGTGTAGTGGGGTTGTCTGGGCACCATGTCAGAGGGTTCTTAGTTTCTGAAATTCCAAAATGATTTCCTCTATGGTACTCCCACACAGCAAACTCCAACACAATATTCCAGTAGTTTGTCAGTGTGGGGAAGAATTACTTTAAAATTTGTAATTTGATGAAGAAAGCCTCCACACTTCCTAATTCTAATTTTTTAAGTAGCCTCTAAACCCTTTAACTCAGACCAATCCTAACGGTTTGTTGAGGACCTACTGAGAGTCAGACATTGTTTTTCAGAAGAGAAAATTCAATGACTCCTTGTCAATGAACTCACTTTTAAACTTTTTTAAACTTTTAAAAAATTACTTTTTAGTTTTTCTCTCTGTACTACCCAGAGAGAGCAGCAGAGAGAGGGAAAAAGCACCCCCACCCCTGCCATGGGGCATGCATGTAGCAATCCCTTCTCCTCCATTTTTCCATTCTGTTGGGGGATTTGAGGCACACAAATGAGTCCCTGTGTTTTCCAAACCTCCGGGGCCAAAATTCAAACCACCTGGTTGACCATGTGGGTTATGGCTTCTTCAATCACCAGGCCACAGAGCTGGCCCAATTAACTCACTTTCTAAAGAGGGAAGCAACACAGAAATGACAATCCCAGTACAGTGTGATGATGCTCAAGTCAGATAATCTCTGATGGGTGGTAGCCTGCTTGGGTGGAAGGACAGACTACTCGTAGGAGATGGTGCCTAATAATACTGTCTTAATAGTACTGTTGACAGTGGCCACTCATGGATTGTTGACTCTGTGCCAGGGAGTCTCCTAAACCATTTCATAGATAATTTCAATGATATCTTGGAGCTGTGATATAGACACTCTATCTCTATCGTACAGATGAGGAAATTGAGGCACAGAAATATTAAGTTACAGGTCTGAGATTAGTTAGGAAATGGCAATGGTGTGTTGGTAAATATTAAACAACTAGTACTCCAGGACAAACTCTGATCTGTAGCATTTGCTGATTCCTGTGGGCTGGTCTCACTCCATTCCATACCATGGAGCGACACCTGGTACACGGAGGTTCTCAGTGAGAATTTTCTGTGTGCCGGGCATGTGCTATGTGCCTATTTCCCATACTGCGGTTGATCTTCATGGATATCACTCCCATTCTGGTCACTTTTAAGTTACACCATGATTTCACTGAATGCAAAGTTGGGAAGAATGAGCAGTAGCTTACTGTGTGATAGAGTATTTTTATCAACTAGAAACAAGAGATGGAAGTAACTCTGTGACCATAGATTAAGCATAGAGTATTATGTCATAAAATCATTAGGCAGTGACATGTTTTAACTGTAAATTACTCTTACTTTTAGTATAATTTATTTAATCACAGGTTTATATAATCGAATTTTAAATAATGGCTGTGTTTAACAACCAACTTGCAAAATTCTGGAAAATGTCATAACCAGCTCTCATAAGCCAGTGGGAACCAGCTCCAGTCACACCCCAGTGGGGCTCGGGGGAGTCCAGAGTAAAGTCAGGTGAGAGAAAAAGGCAGTTGAAGTCAAAGAAATGGTCCAAACAAAGCATTAAGACGACTACAAGAGAAAAGAAAACGTAATAGTTAGTGTTTACAAAATGTTTTCAGCTGATCACCGGAGTGCAGAGAGAGGGAAAGAATTCTGAATTCCGTAAGTGGCTCCACCAGCTACTGTGTGACCTTGGTCAAGGTACTGAACATCACTCTATGCCTCATTCTTCTTTTCTGTGAAATGGGCATGATAATAATGACCTGACATCACAGAGTCGAAAGAATGAAATACATTTACTTGTAATTAATAGAAGCTGGCACATAATACATGCTCAGTTAAGGTTAATTATTTATTATTTTATATTTTGCAACTAACTCTGAATTAATGTTTGTCCTCATTTTACAGAGACTAATTATGCACTTAGAGAATTATTTACTAGATGGAGGAGGTGGGACTTTAAAAAAAATTCTGATTCTAATTTCTATGCTTATTCTAGGGGTTGGGAAGTTACTGACCTAAGTATTCTTCTCCAGGAGGACCTGCTGACAAAGCCACGCCCTCCTACATGTCTCATCTGGTAAGGGCCAGATCCGATTCACGTTTTTACATACTTGGCTTGATGAGAACAAGGCATTCAGAGGGGATTGGTATTAGTCCCTTGCATCCCTTGTTGTTTTCCACATACTCACTTTCTCCAAGAAGAGGCAGGTTAGCAGAGTGGTCAAGAGCGTGGGCTTTTGGCCTAGACTCCTCTGGCTTTAAATCCCAGCACTTCAGCATCCTGGCCATTAGTCTTGAGCAAATTACCTAATCTATGTACCTTAGTTTCCATACCTATCAAAAATGGATGGTGCTGAGAACCAGCAGTTGGCGTAATGGCTATGTCACTGGACTCCCACGTAGTCGACCGCGGTTCGCGTCCTGGACCCGGTGACTTAAAACTCATGCCGGGCACATGTGCGTGCGTGCCCAAGATCCCGAGAGGAGAATGGAGGAGAAGGGATTGCGGCGTGACCATCCCTCCTGGGGGGGTGATTTCTTGCTTTCTGTCTCTATGTCTCTCTCTGTCTGTCTGGTGAGCGCACGCGCCCTACAGTGAAAACCTCTCCAAAAAAAAAAAAAAAAGGATGGCGCTGATAATAATTTCATTTCTACCACAGCTTTTGAATTAAAATATGCAAATACCTAGAAGAATATCTGATACACAGTAGGGCCTCCATCAGAATTACCTATTACATAGGGCCAGCAAGTAGAATGGTGGATAAGGTGCTAGACTCTCACATAGCCCATAGCCCACCATGATTCCAGTCTCAGACCTGGAGGCCTGAACATCACACGGCATATGTGTATGTGTGTGCCCAAAATCCCAGGAGGAGAATAGAGGAAAAGGGATTGAGGCGTGGCTATTCCTCCTGGGGAGTGATTTCTCACTTTCCCTCTCATTGTCTTTCCCTCTCACTGTCTCTCTCTGGTGAGCACAGGTACCTATGGCAGAAAAACTTTAAAAAAAGCTATTACTATCAAGCTTTTATTTTCTCTTCCGCTTCATTTACTTCCTTCTTTGGGTATTGGCTGATGTGGTCCAAGGGGATATAGGAACATACTCTTCCTTATCAGGCCAGATCGCTAGACTTTAGGTACATGAGAGCAAGGGCTGGTCTCCCACCATTCCATACCATGGAGTGACACCTGTACACGGACGTTCTCGGCGAAAGCTTACCATGTGCCAGGCTGGGCACTGTACTCTGTGCCTTATTTTCCATACTATGCTTGACTTCATGGAAATCCTACAAGTAGGGAATGTCGCCTCCATTTTCCCATGAGGCATCTGAGACTCTGAGAGGTTAAGGAACTTATTCAAGGTGATGATGAAAAAGTGAAGGATCAAAACCCAGGCTTATTGATCTCACAACCCTTGGTCACTAACTTCCTTGTCAGGTTGCCTTCTAGAATATTCCATTGGGAGGTTCTGAGAGATCATTAAATCCATCCCCTAGTTTTACATTTGAAGAAAGTGGAGTTCAATGATGTATTCAAGGTGATACATCTATTGTGCGTGGCAGAACTGGGACAAAGACCTGATATACTGCCTCAATCTCGTATTTGAAATTTCAGGAGGAAATGAAACTCTATTCAATAGCTGTTACAATGTACTGATCAGTATGCCACCAACTTGCTACTGGGTTCTGGGCTTTCTTTTTTTTTTTGTAATATAAATGTAATTTTCCTGTGGCATCTATCCACATTCTGAGTAAGGAAGGGCACACCCACACCCCCAGAAACTGTCTGCCAAATCATTTCTCCTGCTTTCTCTCCACTGCAAACCAGACAAAACAAGAGATGCCTCTTGCTTGCCTGCTGATAAATCTCCCTCCACAGCCCTCAGGGTAGGTGCTATGTCCCTCTCTGCTTGGTTACATCATGGAATGATCAAGAATTCTGAGCACACAGTGAGAACCCAGAAGACAAAGAGGAAAAAAGAAGCACTTCAAATGCTGATCAACCTATGGGAAAGTGCTCTGCAGTCTCTTGGCTGTTTTGAACAGAGACCTCTGAGGATGAATCACAGCTCTGCCCTTTTTTGCTTGCAAGAAGTTGAACAGACCGCTTAATTTATTTGGGCCTCAGTTTTCTTGTCTGTAAAATGGGCAAAAAGTAGTATCTATAATTTAGGATGCTAAGGTTTAGAGGAAATACTGCATTGAAAGTGCCTTGTACAAAGAAGGTGTTCAACTGATGTGAGTTCTCTTTTTCTTAGATATCTTTTTCAGGCAATCACCCCATCTGAGCTTAACACCCTGACAAAAGACACAGGGCATGGACGTAGTTATTTGCTGAATATCCCTCATGGGGTCAGCATGAATTAGAGAAGCCTTGAGTAATGGGAAGATGACAAGGTACTACAGGATCTGATTCTTTGTCTTGCTTCTGCCAAAAGCCCACTTCTCTCAGTCTGTTTCTGTGTCTTTACAATGAAGGGGTTGGACTTGGTGACTCACATTCTCTCCTAACTCTGACCTGTTTTACTATGAGTTCTCAAACACCCCCAGCCCCTGGTTGGATGACCCAGGGTTATGCTCTCAAGATATACTTGAGCATCCCCTTGAGGTTCTTACCAGCACCCATGGCTTTCTTGTCCTCTGCAACTAAGCTGAGAACTTCTGGAGGGCGAGTCTGCACCTTGTTCACCGTTATCTCCCCAGTGCCTGGCATGTGGTAGTGGACATGCCATCACTGTTTGGCAAATGTTTGAAGACACCAGGGAAGGAAAGAGAGAACCCTTTTCTCCTCAGAGCTGATAGTCACACTGTGGCATGCACAGACTGTGAGGCAAATGGAGTGTCAGTGGAGTGATCGTGACGAAAGGCATACCTCCAACTTGGAACAAAAGCAGTCTGATTTCTGGGCGCTGAAATCATACACCATGCATATGCCCAGCTACCTGCAGTAGTAAATCAAGACACTAGATGGCCGAGTTGAAAATCTGGGAATACTTTGAACCCAAACTGACTTATCGAAGGGCGACTGTTATCGACTTGGTGACTGTAATCCAAAAGGTAGAGGCCAATGGACTGCAATATTTTCAGTGCAGGAGAAGTATGGGGATAGAAGGAGGGGCCAGTCTGGAGTTGAGACTGAGAAGACCAAAGAACCCAAGGCTGGCAATTCCTGCATTGCCACTACCGAGCAAGAGGAGCTTTGGCCAGTGGGTCAAGAATGTTTTTCCCTTGGCAAAGCCTTTGCTCCCAGCAAAAGAAAAAAGTTCTCAAGTATGTCAACTGGAAGACTCTTCTTATGGTGCTTTCAACCCCTGTGTTCTGCTAGCACACTCACCAAAGACTCCTACTGAGAAGCCAGCTTTGCATGAAGCTCTGTCTATCAGAAGAAAAAATATGTGGGTGGGGCACCTTGACATGAGTTCTCTAGCCTATATGACAATGAAATATCTTATGGGAAACAGGACAATAGAAGGTGGTTGGGTTGCTGGTCTTTTATGTGTCTCAGGTGTGACCCTGAGACTCATGATTTCTGGAAGTTGAGTATCTAGACCTGAGAAGTTGGATTCTGAAGCCTCTGTTGTGTTGATCTGTGAAGGTGATACTCTGATCCTTCTTTACCCCACTTCCCCCCTGCCATTGATTGGTTAGTTTATTATTTTAATACCTGTCCGAGGTCTATAATAGGCAAATGCTGTGTTAGGCATCAGAAAAGCACCTAGATCTCCTTGCTGTCTAGAGGAGACTCAGACATATGGACCACTAGGGGCAGGCATATGAGAGGTGTGCATGGAAGGGGAGCAAGGAAGGCAAGGAGTTAGAGGGGTAGAAAATTCTGCTGGGGCAGAGGGAAGGTCAGAAAAACATTCATGAGGTGGTGACTGTAAGCGAACCCTGTTATAAGAGGTGGAGGAGAATGGAGAATATATTCATGGAGGGTTGAATCCAGGCAAAGAGTGCATGTGAATGAGGCTCAGAGGCAGGAAACTGATAGATGGGATATAAAGGGTAGAAGATGGGATGGAGGGCAGCACAGGTTTGGAGAGAGAGCAGGACGGCTGTAACTGCAGGGGTAGTGAACACATTGTATTCTGGGTAAGCGGTTGGAGAGAGAGCAGGACGGCTGTAACTGCAGGGGTAGTGAACACATTGTATTCTGGGTAAGTGGTGACTCTTCCAGCTGCTGCCTGTGGACCTCAGGCAGAGCCAGATCACAAACATCTTTGGAGTTTACAACTTTGTTCAGAAAGTTATAAAGAACGAGTGGGTCATTTTAAGCAAAAGATAGCATTGTTTCAGATTTATATCAAAAACATTTAGAGGAGTAGCTGTACAAATGTTGGATTCGATAAGGACTTTAAAGTGACCAGTGACTATTGCAACTGTCAGCAGAGAATCTATGGCAGACCTGCCTGATCTAAGGCAGAAATGATAAGACTGGGGAGAAAGGGATGGTGAGGAAGGTTATGCAGAGTGAGAATCTAGAAGACCTGGCAAATGAGGGTGCCATGTGGAGGAAGAGGTAACCCAGGAGGGGACTGAAGGGAGAAGACAGTGTTTTGGACATTTGGAGTTTCAGTGAAATTGTCTAGGAGGAATTGGATAGAGAGGACTGAAGTTCAGAGGAATGCTGCTGCTTGCAATACCCATTCTAGTGCACAGAGCATGGCGGCAGGTGAAGGCCATGAAAGTGGGTGGGGCTAGCTAGGGAGCTGTGGAGGCAAGATGGCAAGGGGAGGGAGCCACAGATGGAACATTGAGAATCGCCTACAATTTAGAGCCAGGAAGAGCCCAAAGAGTCTGCCAAAAAGACTGTGAAGGGGGACCAGCATATGGCATAATGCTTGTGTTGCTGGACTCCCAGGTAGTCGACTGCTGTTTGAGTCTCAGACCCAGAGGCCTAAACATGCTAGGCACGTGTGTGTGCATACCCAAAATCTCCAGAGGAGAATGGAGGAAGGGGGACTGTGGTGTGGCCATCCCCCTGGGGGGTGATTTCTCACTTTCTGTCTCTCTGTTGAGTACACTTGCCCTATGACAAAAATCTCTTCTTAAAACAAAAGAAAGAAAGGAAGGAAGGAAGGAAGGAAGGAAGGAAGGAAGGAAGGAAGGAAGAAAGAAAGAAAGAAAGAAAGAAAGAAAGAAAGAAAGAAAGAAAGAAAGAAAGAAAGAAAGAAAGACAAACAAAGAAAGAAAGAAAGAAAGGAAGGAAGAGAGAAAGAAAGAAAGACAGACTGTGAAGGTACAGTTGAGTGGTGGAAAGCGGAAGCCCAGACAGAGTGAGCTCTGCAGCTGAGCTTAAAGGATGCACTGTGTTAAATGCATAGGACTGCCCCCATTACACAGGGCAAGGTGGTTCAGTGCAGCAGGTTCTGCTGGAGAGAGCTCAAGTGCCTTCGCAGAAACAAGATATCCTGTTCCAGACAGGAGACTGGCCATACGCTCATCTCATTCCCTCCCAAGCCACAAGAGCACCCAGCTGAGCCACTCGTGTGTCTCCACTGCGTGAAGCTGAGTGTGCAGCCTTCAAATAAACCACAAAGGAGCTACTCATTTTTAAAAGGAAAACACATGAATTTTACCAGCATAAGGAAGACATTAACAGAGTTGAGGAGAAGCTCTCCCTCAACATATTACCCTGTACAGAAATAACTAACTGCCCAAGTGTATGGTCATTTAAAGAAAACCAGAGAAGCAAGAGCTGGAATATTTAACTCTGCTTCCCATCTCTCACCACCCTAGAAGACACAGGACACAAAATGTCTCTCTTGCACACATGTGTTTTCTGGCTTAAACTCCCTGGGAGCAGCTCCTTGTGGAAAGAATATAAAACCCCCAAGATTCACGTGAATGCAGTCACAGACTTGCACCAAGGGGTCTTCACTTCCCTGGCAGGGCTTGAGGGGAGCTAGGGCAAAGACACCCTGTAATTTCACTGCCATGAAATTGGCTCCAGATGGAAGTGGAGAGGTGTTCACTCCCTGCTGGGGCCGGGAGGGAACCTGCGGGACCTACATCTTAGGTTCCTAATTACCTGGTGCTGGGCAGCAACCCCACTGAGAGGCTGGCCAGGACTCACGGGGACGGGTGAATCCTGCTGTCTGTTGCTCAGGGAAGGTTGTTTTGATTCTAATGACTTTCACATGGACTGTGGGTTTGGGGGAAGGCACTGTGGCCAGGGTCTGGAGGAAAGGGAGGAAGCAAAGAGGTGCTTCCCTATGAGGCATCAGAATTGACGTGTCTTGTCAGCACTTTCTGGTTGCATTTCCAGAACCCAGCTCTGCTCTGGAGGAGTGGGACTGTGGCATCCTCTGCAGTGTTCCCAGACCTCCTCATGCCCCCCAAACCCATGATTCACAAGAATGTCTCTTCCCCCTTGGGTTGACACGTGGCCAGCTCAGGGGTGGAGGAGCTCAGCAGCTACCGACCCAGACGGGATGTTGACTGAGAGCTTTGTGGCCATTGCAGATGGGAGGGGTTAGCTTTACCCACTCAGAGATGCCAGGATCCCACTGACTGGTGTGGAATTGTGCCTCTCCCGCCTTTTCAGGGAGACTAGCCAAGACTGCAGGCTGAATGCAAGGGTGTTCTCTGGCTTATAGCGCCCCCTAGCACTGGCCAGAGGGATATGACTTCGTGAGCTCTCCAGGGAGCTACCACCTGCCTTTTTGAACACTGAAAGGTCAGTGGTGCTGATGGTTGGACCCATTCAACCAATACTTTCTGAACTCTTTGTTACCAACACTCAATCTTTGTTCTCAAGGAGCTTTCAGCACAGGAAGGGAAGCAGACTGTTTAATCACAGCAGAGTCAGCTAAGTGTTGTGAAAGAGGGAGCCACGGGGTATTGTAGGTATACGTGACAGGGAAATCAGGGAAGGGGTCCTGGAGAGTGTGACATCTAAGCTGAGATTTGAAGGATGGAGAAGTTCAATGGATTTTGTAAACAAGAAGTAGAGGCAAAAAAGGAGACATGTTTTCTGGCTTTTTAGTGTACATAATCCAATGCATAGACAGATGAATAAGGAACTACAAGGCGCTCTACCAGAAACGAGACCTTCAGTCTCTCCTCTGCCTTCACCATCACAACAGTCTCTGAAGTTCTTTGTTTCCAGCCTTGAGTCTTAGAGAAGAGGGCAGAATAGAGACTCAATAAGTGCCGATTGACCAATTGAGGGATGTTCTTTTGTCTTGGGCACATTCACTTTGTGTCTAATCTGTTTAAACGGCAAGATGTGTCTTCCTTCAGAAACAGTCACCTTGTCCTTGAGACTTTCCCATGGGATTTTAGACTTTTCTAGTGAGAGGGATCTTGAAGCCCATTCAGTTCTGTCTTTTGTCCAATAAAACATGGAGACTGCGGCCTGGACAGGTGAAGTGACCTGTCTACATAAGGCAGGCACATGGCCATTCTGCAGCAATGTTGGGAACAAACGTCTTATACCTTTTAATTTGTTTTTTAATTCCCTCCTAGCCTCTTTTTGATCCCTAAAAAAAAAAGTTTCCATGCATCTCTTTGTGCTGATATGTCTGGAATGTCTTCAAAAGTTACTAGCTAGTAATTAAGAAAAGAAAAAAAGAAATGTACCAGAGATAAACCTCTCCAGAGCTATATCTGTTCTGATCGGCTCAGAGGATGATTACTATCATAACAGAACTATTTCATCAGGGTAGGTGGAAGCTCCTCATTGGCAGGGCACTGTACAAAGAGACGGTGCAACTGATTTTGTCTACAGTTCTGAGAAGGAGATCTGGAATCTGCAGATGGCTGGGATTCCCAAAGGCAGAGCACAAGCGTAAGGTCACAAGCTATCATTGCAAGGAATGATTCCCATAACATGATGTCGAGAACCAGATAGGGATTGGCAGCTGCACCATCACCCTGGCTCTGCCACTGGCTGACCATGAGACTTTGTGTGAGTTCCTGCACCTGTCCGAACCTTATTTTTCCCAGGTATAACATGAGGGTGGGTACTCTCTGCAGTTCTGCGTACGACTTATATATGCCAATGAAACCACTTGCATCTTATACCTTGATACAAAGTGGGAGGACATGAACTCACCTTTCCTAGAAAAGTTCCAGAAAAGTAACTATCAGGTCAGTCTTATAGATCTGAGGAGAGGCCAGATAGGTGTTAAAACCTCCTCTGTTCTTCCTAGATTATATAAAGCTATTCTTGTTCTTAGCTGTCAAGAAAGCAGGAGAGGCAGTCTCTTTATTCTTACCACGAGTTCCAGGTCCACTCAATCTGGCATTTTAAGGAGACTTGTTAAAAGCAATCCTTACTATTAGACACGTGGACACTGGGACACCCATGCTGAGGGCTGTAAGTCTGCCTGCTACAGGGGCTGGCCCTAGAAGGAGGGCTTCCCTGCATGAGATTCATGGAGTTTACTCTTTCTCTTTCTTTAAGGTGACGACTGAGGGGACCTCATGCGTGGTGGGTGATCAGAGGGGAGCCACATGGCACCAGGGAGAACTTCCCATCTGAAAGGCTCTCAGGGATTGCCAAACTTCAGAGATACTCCGTGGACTACTTTAGGATAGGGAGTGGGAGGAAACAAACTAAGACAATTTCACTACCTTTTTGCTGGAAAACCAAACAACTTACACTGGCTTACATAATTAAGTAGCTGCTACCATCAAATGCTTTAGATGCTTTCTGGGAGAAACCTGCTGCTTGAAGTTCCACAGAAGTTATCTGCCTGCTACTCATATTCCAGGAAAAACTTTTCCTTGGAAAAAATATTGGCATGTTGGAAAAAAAAAACTGTAATGTGAAAAGAAAGAAGACAGGACCCGTATCATGTAAGATGCTTATCCAAAGTGGATTTGGTCTGGAAAGCCTTATAAAACCTTCCACATGACTGGCACTGTGCAGGGATAAGCGAATCTCTCAAATCCCACCAAGTATGTCCTCATTCAACCTCGATTCTCGGAGGAGTCCGAGGGGTGCCCACTGCACTGGCCTGAAAGGGCTGTGAGCTGCACCTACCTCAAGTCTCCCGGGACCCGATTTTGTTCTCAGAGGCTGAAAAGCATGGCCAAATAGCCATGTCTCAAAGTATCTCTAGTGTAATTGGGGAAATAATGCGATCATATCCTATGAGAACAGGGCTGCAAAAACATTGAGAGACTTCTAAACACTGGTTAGGGACAGGACAGAAGGATGTAGAAACCGGTTTTGCCTTCCTTACATCTAAAATATTTAAGGAGGGAAAAGGAGTTTTTAAAAATGTTCCTGGAAATGCATAATCTCTTTGTAAACAGGATGTGAGAGAGAAAGGGAGAGACCAAAGTATAGAACGATGGAAGATGCCGCTGAGAAAGGGCATTTGCACAGGTAAATCTAACTGTGGTTGAAGTCAGGGAAATACGTGTCTCTTAAGATTGGAAGAAAGGAGTGGACCGAGTTCCTGGCTGTTTGCCACACCAACCCACCTGTTTGTGCCTGTTTCCCCACCTGAAAGTACGAATGATGCTTGTGTTTGCTTTTCCTATCTAGAAGGATTCTTGCGAGGTATAAGGAGGTGAGGTATGAAATCCTGCTTTTAACAACACAAAAAGCAGAATCAACATGTTACTTAATAAGGATAATAATCGTATTGTGTGCAATTATAGCCTGGACGACTGTCCAGGATCTGGTTTTACTCCAATTTTGGATCAATTCACCCCAAAATTGCTTGCTGAAGGATGAAGAGAGCTGTCTGCCATGGTACCACTTGTTCCTGCTCTTTTCTGTTCTTCAAACAAACTCAGAGCCCTTGTAGCTTGTACTGTCTCCCTGCCTGGTGCCCTGTCCCCAGGACTGCCACAGCGCTGATTCTTTTTCCTCATGTCTCTGCTAGGATGTCACCTCTGAGAACCCTTGCTTCCTACCCCACAGAAAGCAGCCCCCTCCCTAGTGATTTCTAACACTATCAGTCTGTTCTGTGGTTTTGCTAACACTAACACCATAGAAAATGACCCTGTGTATTCATGGATTTCCATGAGAGCAAGAGCTTTGTCTTGCTTAGCCCTCATCTACAAGAGGGTTTGTTGAATGAATTCCCAACCTCATTCGCTCTGGATGAGTCCAGGAAATTTTACGGTCTATTAGAGCCAGCTCCAAACGGCAGATGGCTTCCGCATATTCAAAAGAGTGGAAGAAAGAAAGGGAACAATATCACTGGTCTGGGTCTTGTCTTGCTCTCTGTGGAGGTGGAGGGGGAGCATTCCTCCCGGAGGTCCACCTGGCGCCTTCTTGGTCTCCAGAGCCAGGACCTCAGCTGGTGGGTGAGTGGTAGTTGATTACGGTTTGGGTCAGAGAGGTCCGGAGGATGGGGTGCGGGGAGGCGTGGGGCGAGGGTCCCGGCGAGAAGGGGACACAGGCGCAGCTCCGGGGGGGCCAGGCAGGGAACGCGGGTCTAAGGATTCAACCCGTCGGGGGGCAGCCCCGCCCCATCGCCCCGCGCCCCCGGCCCCGCCCCCTTTTTGGAGGGCCGATGAGGTAATGCGGCTCTGCCATTGGTCGAAGGGGGCGGGCCCCGAGCGTCCGAGGAGGGGGGTCCCCGGGAGACCCGCGCTATATCACTTGGCCGCCTAGGCAGCAGCCCAGAGCAGGCGGCAAGCGCTCACACACCTCCTCCTCCTCCTCCTCCGGTTCCTGCAGTTCCTCTCCCGCCCCGCTCCTTCGTCCGGACAGACTGCCCTCCACGCTCGCGGAGTCGTGCGACAGTGCGGAGAAAACTCGCCGCACGTCGTCGGGTCCCGCTTGGCA
>NW_006208084.1:3336476-3346153 GCF_000334495.1 Tupaia belangeri chinensis | reverse complement strand
GTGGCGGCGGGAGCTGCAGCGACAATGACTCCCTGGCTCGGGCTCGTCGTACTCCTGGGCAGCTGGAGTCTGGGAGACTGGGGCGCTGAGGCGTGCACATGCTCGCCCAGCCACCCCCAGGACGCCTTCTGCAACTCCGACATCGGTAAGCGCTCTCGGTTCCCCTGCCCGAGTCCCGTGCTGCAGCAAGATCTGCCGCGCTGCCCAGAATGGCAATGCGAACCCCGTTCCTTTTCTGTGCCCCATAAGCGGGACAGACGACTTGGGGCAGGGTGACCAGACTCAGTTTCCTTTGGTGGGATCTCCGACATAGCTGCAGGGGTAAACGCCTCTCACTGGAACCCCACGGTGGCCGAGTGTACCCCCTGTTGCCTTCTGCTCTCCTTTTAGGATGTGAGGTCCCTACCGGTCCTTTTGACATCTGGAGAAATTTCCTATTCCCTATTGAAGGATGCTGAGCTGGAGAAGGGTGGAGACAAAGTTTCTAAAACCCCTAATGCTAACCAAAGCGCTAGGATACTGAATAGTTAAAGAAAAAAGTTGCCAGCCATGTGTTGGGAAAGTTGCAGAAGAAACTTGAAGTTTTCTGAGTTTGCATCGTCTCCGCCTTATGAAATTCATGCGTTTCATTGAGACCCAGCGCAGCCCCAGGCTTCCCAGGAGGGTGCTAACCAGAGCTTCTTGAACTGCCACGTTTGGGTGGATTTAAGGAGAGAAATGAGAAAGCGGTGGCGTTGGCTCTCCCCCTGGAGGAACTGTATTTGAGAGTGTTGATAGCAAGCAGGAGGTAGCCTGTGTGAGGGATCACTTATCACATAGCTGTGAAAATTCACAGGAAGGCTATTTTTTTTTCCTTGAATATGTGTGGGGAGGGGGAAGAATGAGCAGTGGAAAATAGATTTGTCACCAAAAGAACAAAAATGCCAAGGGTCACACATGCCAGAGTGACAGCTCCAAACTGGGTTCAGCATTTTGAGTCGAAAGACCTGGCAAGAAGGAAAGCCAGTTTTTAGGGAGGACCTTAACAGTGTCCTGGGGGAAGTTTTCGGGAGTATTCTCGACACTCGTGTTTGGGTGGCCAGAGGTGGGGTGGCAGCTAGAAAACATCTCTCCCCGTTTCCAGCTCCTGAATGTGTCCAGTGGCCTGCCCTCTCCGTGTGTGTGTGTGTGTGTGTGTGTGTGTGTGTGCATGCGGAGCTGTGCGCCATGGGCTGGGACAGTCTAGCCGCCCTCTGCTTGGATCGATTCAGAGGTGAAGAATGGAGCGTGTGTGTTTTAAGTACAGTCATAAAGGGGAAGGAAAATTTCCACTGGGTCTTGGGTGAGGGACTGCACAAGTGTGTTGCGGTGAGGAGAGGGAGGAGGCAGGAACTTGGCAGGGGAGGAGTTGGGAGGGATGCTGCCCATGAGCCAAGCCGAGCAGAGAAGTCAGAGAGGTGGCTGCGGTGACCAGGTCAGTCCTGTGGCAGCCCAGGGTATTTGTGTGACCTGGGGTCAGAGCAACCTTCCCTCTCAGGGGAACCTAGCTGGTCCCTGGATTGTCTGTGGATTGCTCGGAAAGACTCTTTTGGGCTACCTGAGGCTGGGGAAGGTTTTCTCCCGATTCCACTTGGCCTTTCCCTCCTCCCCCTAGCTGGTAACATTCCCACCTGATTACTGTTCAGGGTGGTGCTGAGGGCCAGGAGGCCAGCAGTTGGGATCAGGGTGTGCAAGCTCACAGCCTACTAAGTGCTCTTCTGCTGGAAAACACGGGCAGGGTGTTCATTTGTTGTATGTGGTGGAGGGGGACCTCATCCCTGTCCCTTGCCCTTGACTTTGGGGTTCTTACCCTGGAAGTTTTAGGGAAAAGCAGAAACAGAAGCAAGCAGATCCTGCTTCCAGTCAGGGCCCTCCAACTGTGTTGGCCGCTTCAGTTTTCACTTAGGTTTCCTACTGTGGGTCTGGGCTAATGCAGAACGTTTCTTGACAATTCTCTGGGTTTATTCAAGGAATACCTCCTTCTCTCCCTCTGCACCTTAGTAAACGACTCAGAGAAAAAAGCTAGGTTACCAGAAAGGGTCCAAAGACCAGAGCATTGCGGTGGCAAAAATAAAAAATAGATGAGGAATCTTCGATGCTCTGGCGCAGTTCCCAACCTGCGCTGCCTCGGTGTGGTACGCTGTGCTAGTGGCAGGGATGAGCTAATGCTTTTAAAAAGGGGAGGTGTGGGTGTGAGCTGTTTGCTTTCTGACCTCCCACCGCCTTCAAGAGCACCCTGCCTGTGTCCAGTAGGTGGCTCCCAATTTTCCTCGCTCAAAGCCTTTCTGGTTTCCAACTGGGGTTGAAGTTTGGCCTGTTCTTCCCTGAAGGAAAAGTGCAGGAGCTCCCCCCTCCCCCGAACCCCTGAACCTCACCCACTGGAGCTGTGGTCCACTAAAGGGGCTCATGCCAGCCCAACAACTTACCCTTCCAGAACCTTCCTGGTTGTTTTTTCTTCCTGGCTGGGTGCCATGTTGCCTGGCAATGCATGCCTGGCTTGGCTCTCCCTTGGGGCTCCCCTCTTGGCCTCCCCTCCTCTCACTCGGCATCCACAGGTGTCTCTTGGCCTCCCCTCCTCTCACTCGGCATCCACAGGTGTCTCTTGGCCTCCCCTCCGCTCACTCGGCATCCACAGGTGTCTCTTGGCTTCCCCTCCTCTCACTCGGCATCCACAGGTGTCTCTTCCTGCCTTTCTTCCCCAAGGCCATAGACTGGCACTGCCTTCTGGATGAAGAGGAGTTAAAAGGTGTTTCTATGGCAACTCCGGGCCCTGCACCCTATGGAAGTGTTTAGGAGAAGAATAAACTACATGCGGCTTATAAAACACACTGTGGGGGAAAGAAAGGGGCTTGGCAGCCGTCAGGATGCTGGCGGCCCCCCTTCCCACCAGCCCTTGCCCCTGAAACTCCTGACAAAATCTTGACTCTGGAGAAGGAAAAGGGAGGGGGCTGGGAATGAAGAAGGCAGCCTCGGCTGGGCAGATCCTGCTCTGGCAGCTCCGTCCAGCTCAGGAAGGAGTGGGTTGTGCCAAGAACTTTCTGAAAATTGGGGTGTGTGTGTGTGGTTTCTGCAAAGTTGGGGCGGGGAGCAGAGAGAGAATTCTGCTTCAGAATGCCAAACCCTTCTCTCCAGCCCCCTTTCCATGGGTGAATGGGGCTTTGATTTGGGGTATTGGGGGCCTGCCCTGAGCCTGTGGGGAAGTTGAGAGTAGACTCAGCTTGGGGGCCTGCTGCCAGCCCTGGAGGACGGCCCTGGGATAGCTCTGAATTGTTTATACAGGGGCCCATGCCAGCGGATTCCTTCAGTATCAGATCTGAGGCTGTGGTTTGAGCAGAGAAATCATTTTCAAAGAAACAAGATCCATTCTCTTTTCACTCTCACACATATGTACACCTCAGCACTGGGCTTTGTTTCTTCAGGAAAATAAAAAGGTTCAACTTCAGAGAAGAGCCAGTCACTTGATGAGTGTTAAGAAGGGGGGAGGGGGGAACCGGCAGTTAGCGTAATGGCTATGTCTCTGGACTCCCACGTAGTCAACTGCAGTTCGTGTCCCGGACCCAGTGGCTTAAAACTCACGCCGGGTGCGTGTGCGTGCGTGCCCAAGATCCCGAGAGGAGAATGGAGGAGAAGGGATTGTGGCATGACCATCTCCCCTGGGTCGTGATTTCTCACTTTCTATCTCTATGTCTCTCTCTGTCTGGTGAGTGCATGCGCCCTATAGCGAAAACCTCTCCAAAAAAAAAAAAAAAAAGAAGGGGGGAGGGGACAGACACAGGCCATAGACATCTTGGGAACCATGGAAAAGGGAGAGCCACTGTTAAGGTGTCAGAGGGAATGGACAGCTCTCTGAGCCCTACTGATACAAATCCTTCACCGATGCTGCCTCTTTCATATACCCAACAATCTGATGAGCAGACATTATACCCATTTTTCAGATGGAAAATACTGAGGCTCAAAGAGGTTGTGTTTGCCAAAGTTCACCCACTACCCAATCTGAAAAGTAGGTATTGTGTCCATTTTTGAGATAGGAAACACTGAGGCTGAGAAAGGTTGTGCTCGCCCAAGGCCACCCAGCGCCACCCAGCAACTAAGTGGTGAGGCTAGAATTTATTCTTAGTAATGCCATTCTTCAAGCATTTGTCAACACTCATGGACCCATATATTCCAAGGCAGACAGCCATTCTAGAATTAAGATGGCTAACATTTGAAGAATACTTCACTTATTGATCGGAGAAGTTTTCTTTAAGAATATAGAGACAACCAAAATGGCCAGAGGTTTTGACTAAATATCATCTTTAGGGAGAGCACACTTACTTTTATCACCATCATTATTTGGGGGTGAGAAAAACAAAGGAAAATGTCTAAGGTTCTTAGTTTATTAGAAATGGAAAAGACCCTCAAAATCATCAAGCCAAAGTGAAACAATGACTCATTTTGTCCAAGGAGAAGTACAGCTCATAGAGACAAGATTTCTCAGGTGTCACGACTCTTTCCTTTCTAGATAGGGGTGCATTGGGCTTCCCCGCTGAGAGCCGCCTACACTATGTAGTGGTGGGAGGACAGCTGGGGAGGAGGTCAGAGAACTGGGCCCTGGCTGGAGAAGCTGTCTCTCTGACAGCTGTGTCCCTTTCACAGCCCCTGGGTAGATAAGACTAGAAAAGTGGCCATGGAAGTGGCTTGGGTGGAGGGATTTTTGTTTGTTTTGCAGGAACAGCAGGAACCATTCAGCTCTACTGCTGAATGGCACATTCCAACAGGTTCATTAATTAAAAACAAAAACAACAACACAATTCTCCATTGCCTTTGGCTTTTACCATTCCAGCCAGGATGGATGAGGAGGCCCCTTCTTCCAGCTTTTGTCATAGTCGACTCCTGGGTGGCCTGGAGAGGCAGTGCTGGGTGGTGGGAGGCCATGGAGAGGGCAGATCTGGGCTCAACTCCTTCCTCTGCTCTCGTTGGCTGTGTGTGCTTAGGCCCCTTATTGGATGTCCTTAAGCTTTAGCTTCCTCATTTATAAAAGGGGATAATAATTCATATCATCTCAGTACTTTTAAAGCTATGACTATTATATGAATACATTTTATGTTCATTATGTATATATCTGCACATGTCTCCCTCCATTTATACATGTGTATCTTATCTATCATCTACATCTATCAATCATCTATCTAGCCTATCTATCTATCTGTCTATCTATCATCTCTCTCTATCGTCTCTCTATCTATCTCTATCTATCTTTCTGTCATCTATCTATATCTATCTATCACCTAGTCAGGGAAAGGTCAAGTCCTTTTTGATCATTCCCTCTAATTCTAGTTCCTTCTCCCAATCTTTTCTTCCTTATGCATTTGCATACATGGGTCCCCATAGAAAACTGATAGTAGTTTTTCTCTAAAAAATGTAAATAGTTGGACACTATACATAGTGGAATATCACATGTAGCCTGCTTTCCTTCATTCATTCAATGGTGTGCATCAGAGCTCTTTCTCAGTTAGTAGACCTACAGATCTCTTTCATTCTTTTTATGTGTAGTATTCCATAGGGTTAAAATTTTGAAAAGCTGGGAACCAGCAGTTAGCGTAATGGCTGCGTCGCTGGACTCCCATGTCGTCGACTGCGGTTCGCGTCCCGGACCAGGTGGCTTAAAACTCACGCCAGGTGCGTGTGCGTGCGTGCCCAAGATCCCGAGAGGAGAATGGAGGAGAAGGGATTGCGGCGTGACCATCCCCCCTATGGGGTGATTTCTCACTTTCTGTCTCTATGTCTCTCTCTGTCTGGTGAGCGCACGCGCCCTATAGTGAAAAACTTCTCCCCCCCAAAATTTTTTTTTTGAAAAGCTAATAATTATAGAGTGACTGTGACGTGCCAAGTACCATTCTAAATGATTGACATGCATGAACTCATTTAATTCTCTCAACAGTCCTATGAGGAAGAGATGTTATTGTCATCTCCACTTTACAGCTAAGGAAACTGAGGCTTAGCAAAATTAGATAGCTTGTTCAAGGTTACATCACTGTATTTAAACCCCTGCAGCCTGACTTTAACATAGGTTTAACTGTTATACTATATATTAAATTGTATTATATTATACTATGAATCATATTATGCATATATATGTGTGTGTATATATATATATATACACACACACACATACACACAAACTATTATCTTACTCTAATAATGTAATATCCATATTATAGATATACCATAATTTACTTAGCCAGTTCCCATTGATGGGTATCTAAATTTCTAACAATTTTTTATCCCTACAAAGAATTCTGCTACACTTAGTTGTGTAGTTCTCTAGCCATGTGTATGGCTATTTCTCTGTAGCAAATACACAATTGGAATTATGGATATAAGGTATGTTCTGTTCACATTTCAAGAGTCCCTGCCAATTCGCCCAGCAGAGTAGCTGGTTCTTTTCATATGTGCAATATGAAAAGAAGGAAGAACTATCACAACCCTGCACTTGAGATACTCCGCGCTTCTCTCAAATTGGAGAACAACTTATAATTTTTATTGACTGTGCTTTTTTTTTTTCCTTTGTGTTTACCCCTTTGTCTCTTTGAAAGGAAGCAAAATTAGGGCCGCTTTGACCAAGTTAATGGAGTGTCTTTACAGGGAGAAAGGGGCTTAAGTGCCAGGGAGCTGTGGTTTCAGAGTGAGTCAGGTGAAGTTTGCTTCATTTTTTTCACTTTCGAAATGAGCAACAGTGCCTTTTATTTCATTTAGTTGTTTGACTTTGGGATTTTACATGAACAGGTCCCCAAGTATTTGGGGCTGTATTTTAAACACATGTGCATAGAGTTTTTCTTGATTTATTCTTTACTTTTGTTTTTAAATACTGGGTTTTGCTATACCACCATCCTACTGCCTCAGCCTCCTGTGTAGCTGGGATTACTGGCTCACACCACCACGGCATTGCAGGTGAGCTGGAAGTTGAACCAAGGCCTCCAGTATGGCCTCACCCTGTCAAGTAGAAGTGTCTACCACATGCGCTACCATGGCTGGGCCCAGTTTTGCTTTCTGACTCAAAAATGTCCCCTGGCCATGCTCATGGTGACAGCAACGGGATTCTGCCCTCTCCCCCTGCTCCTTGTTGCGTGTGGATGGTTCTTAGATGGGTGTGGTGGAATAGCCAAGAAGGTGAAGGTGGACTGGTGAGAAGAAGGCAGGTGGGCTGCAGCCAAGAAAGGCATGTGAGTCTCATCACTGTGGGAGCTGGAAGGCTGGCTTAAGAGAAAATCCCACTGTCTTAATTAAAACTCTTCAGTAGACTCTTGCAATAGAGTGTCATAAAATGGCTTTTACAAGGGCCAGTGTGGACCTGCCTACCTCTTCACCATTGTCTCATCACTGCCCCTTCCTGTTCAAGCTGTTCATCTTCTTTCTCTGGCTCTTGGCCCATAGAGTCCCTTTGGTTTTGAATTCCCTCATTAACTTCTCATTTTCCAGGCTTCATTTCATCCCATTTCTCTGCCTGCTCCCTGGCCTTAGCACAGAAGAACCACTGCACCTTGTCCAAATTTTAAGCTTGCTTAAAAACAGCATCTCTAATAAAAGCCAAATTCTCTGAAGCTACATGGGGAATTCCCAGATGGGACCATTCCTGGGCTGGAAGAGATCTTATAGCTGTGCATCACCCAAGGAGATGCATCTCACCCCTCTGAAAGCAGAGGTGCCTGCTGTGCTTTCTGCATTACTTGGTAAGTCCAGTCTTATCTCTAGTGGACATGACATACCAGCACCCTCTGAGGGGAAAAGTGGAGCTTTCTAAATGCCACCCCAGTAAAAGACACCGAAACAAAAATGCCCTTTCACTGAAGTGCACTTACTATGCCCCAGGTGGTACCAAACTTACCACTTGTGTACCATATGTGTCACTTGAATGCCAGGCATTCCATGAGGTAGGGTCCTCATCTTTCTATGGCCTGATCAGCCATAGAAAGTTAGAGAGGTGAAATCACTTGCCCAGGATTACACCACTAAGAGACAGATGAGTCAGAATCTACTTGCTCCGTCTGTCTTCAAAATCTAGATTCAAAACCTGAATTCCCAATTATTCTTTCCTATAAACCAAGGGCTGGAACTCTTTAGACTTGGGAAGAGTACCTGTTTTGCCACTTCTCACAGTGTTCTTATCTTCGATTTTCTCCCATAGACTTCTCCAGCCTCAGCCTCCCCTGATTCACTAGCTTAACTATACGGCTGATCATTGAAATTGAGATGGGAACCCATGTCTTCTGAGGTCAACCCCAATATTTTTCAAGGCTCTGGAGCTTCCCTTCCCTCTTCCAACTGCTCAAGCATGTTTGCCTCTGTATCATCAATTCTGATCCTAACAAAACCATGCCTCATACCTTAATTCGGATTCCTCACTCAGTGCTCTTTTTAGTCTATCCTCAGTGGTTCCAACCTTTTCAACACCAAAGAATATCTTTCATTAATGTTCCCTCCACTGGAGTCTGTATTTGGGAAAATTATCCATCACAACTTCATGTGTTGAGTGTTGATTCTTTTTCCATTGAAAAACAAGTTAAAATATAACCATGATTGCGGATATTAACCAGTCATTATTCTGACATAATCAGCTAACACAATTATTAATTGCAGCCCAGAGCAAGGAAGCATGGTGTTTTCATTAGCCTGGGGAGTTTCCTCCTGAGTTGCTGGATGACTGCATTGTACGATTTGGGCTGGCTTACTGAATTGCTTTAAATAGCTCTTAGACCCCCTTCATAAATCACTGTATTCTGCCTCTCTTAAGGTTGGTTCATTAGTTTCACACCATTTACCCTCTGTTTCCTCATGGGCAGGTCCCATGCACTTATGCCCTTGCCACCTCTCCATGTTACCCACAGTGCAACAAACGGGCCTGGTGGAGGCAGCGGGTAACCCAGTGTCCTGGTTGAGATTGAGATGCATACCCTTTCAGAAGAGGTGACACCGGTTCAGGAATTGGTTTTCCCGTGTCCATTTCTACCAGGTAGCAGCATACCAAATACTGGATCTAGTAAAAGGAACATACTAAATAGTATCTGACAGTAGGTCACCAGGTGTGTATCCCAGCTGTAGTGGAACTAAGAGGTCTTTTTGCTTGGTTGCTAAAAACTTACTGTCCAGAGGAACAGAGATGGCCTGCAGAACCTTTTCTGACCCATTTAGAAGCCATCTGTGGGACTGGGGTAGGTTGGCTGCCACAGAAGGGGTGGCCCACACTGCTTAACACCCAGGCTAATTTATGTTCACATAAACCTTGTCACCTAATGGTGGCATTCACGGCTTGGAGACTAGAGACTTTAAGCATTCCCAGGCCTGTAACCACCTGGTTTGTTGTAGGGGTGGGGAAGGGAAGGGAAGGTGTATGATTTGACCTCAGAGAACCCAAGGTAAAACTCAGCTGGTGGAAAAATAGAGCCTTGGGGTGAAGGAGGGTGGGGAGGGATGTGGGGGTGGGGGGGACTGGAGAGGGGAAATCCTGAGCACACCAAGCCTCAGAGAGCCTTTCCGGAACCAGAGACTTTAACTGTTACACGGCAATTATCCCCTCTCTGCCACCCAACTTTGATCCTTCTCGGAATGAGCCAGCTGTCTGCACAGAACGGCTGTTTCACTCAGAAATCTTAGCATTCCTGTAATCCCCAGATTAGGGTGTA
>NW_006208084.1:3325702-3336041 GCF_000334495.1 Tupaia belangeri chinensis | reverse complement strand
AACTACCTGGGTCAGACTTCACGATGATGTGATTTCATGACTTGAGGTGCTGGCTGAAGTGTTGTGTTTCATCCATTAGGAAGGGTTCCCCCTTTGGCCTAGACTTTACCAACATGAGTACACTTTCAGATTTGGAAGTTTAGAGTAGCTCTTCTTATAACCTTGGGTAAGTTCTTTGGCCTCAGTTTCTTCATCTGCAAAACTAGGAATAATGATACTATGTACTCTACTGGGTTGGTGTTTAGGTGAAATAATTCATGGAAAATATTTAGCATAGAATCTGCCACTTAGGACAAGCTCAATAAGCATTAGTTTTGGTAGCTGTTATATGGAAGTATTGATATTCTCACTGGAAAATGGGGTGCTGAGATGTGATGTGATATTTTCCAAAGTCACATATAGACAGCCGAGTTTCAAGATCACAGTTGTGATCCCCTGCTTCCTCATATCTAATGTTTTCCACTTTGTCATGCCACCTCTCACAGGACAGAGGGACAAACAAGGTTCCCTATTCTCCATTTTCACCACTCTTGACATTTTAGAGTCTTAGGTCCACTTGATTTCAATTGATGGCTGCAGCATTCCAACGAGAAAAGCAGGATAGTGGGGTCATTGTTCCCAATTAGTGGATGTCAATACTGAGAACTGGCATGATTCAATAGCTTCACCATACTCTGATCATACGCTGATACTTGGAATTGGGATTGGAACCCATGTCTTCTGAGACCAACCCACCCTTTTTCAACGGTCTGGGGCCACCCTTCTGCTCTGGCATGCTTACCTCTATAAGCAGAGGTAGAAGAAGTCAGAGCAGCCAAAGGGAGGGCCCTCAAAAGGATCCTGAACTTGGAGGACAAGTCACTACCTCCTGCTCTGGTCCACTACCAGGGCTAAGGGACACAGTGTGGTGTGCAGGAGACCTGAGGTCTAGCTCCAGTTCATCACCTCACTCTGGAATCGTCTTTTGATATAGACCTCCTTGTGTTTTGCTCTTTTCTCTATAAAACAGCAGGATCGGCTCTAGGTGTTGTGCTTACACTTTTTTTTTTCACATATATTTTACTGAATACCTATTATGTGTTAAGTGTTTCTGGCATTTAGTTCTCTTGGAAAGGACTCTCTAGTCTAGCTGAATAATTGAGCACCTAAATCCGTCAACAACAGCCTTTAGGAGGCAACTTGGTCAGAAATATGGTCTATTAAGATAAGAGCCAGGATCTTTGTGGTTGTAAAAGCGGATGAGGCCTCTGGCTGAACAAAACCTCTAATGAGCTGAGATGCTTTATCAGATGACATATTTGACCACCAAACTTCCTGTTGGAGAAGAACTGATTTGCCAAGCAGATAGCAACCTTGTAGACTTAGTCGATGGCTAGAATTCAGAATCAAGGTCACTGCAGGGTGTGTTTTTGATTGTTGGAATACTTGCTAAAAATGAAACCCACTAACATCACTACAGAAACTGATGGACAAGAGATGGGATTGAGACTCAATACTCCTCAAAGGAAGACCTTCCTTACCAGGTCTACCTGAGTTGGCCCATGTTTCTGAAAATTTGGTTTAAGGGCTCAACTCAAACACTTTCTACAGCAGAAGATTTCTCTCATGGCAAGCTGGCTTGGATGAAGACCATTACTTAAGACCTGTGTGGCCTGATGGAACATTTGTTTATGTGAATGAAGGAGAGTTGGAAGACTTGGATCAAACTACATCCCATTGGGCAATCACAATTCATTCTCTCTCCAATGATCAGACAGAACCCTCAAAGATTCTGTGATTATAGATTCCTCAGTCAGCCACTAGAAGAGTTGATTCACAAGGACCCCAACATCAAGGATATTCTTTAGAGTACAATTCTCAGCAAAGGGTACAGTGGGAGAAGCACATAGCTAAGGCAAGTAGGTGTGGGTTCTTGTTCTTTCATTGACTGGTTCTTTTGGCCTATGTTTCCTCTCCTATCATCTAGACCATATCACAGGGACCACTCACAGACCCAGGGTGTCTGTATATTAAATACATGGGAATAATACTTTCTTCTACTAAAAAATATATGTGTAGTTTTCCAGTCTCTTGTTTTCTCACTTTGGAGGGATAAATGGGTACAAAAAAATTTCTTTCTTATAAGACAGACAAAAGGTAGTGGGCAAATATGATGACAAATAGCACCTCATCTTTAGCTTTGGAGTTGGGGAAGCAATAGAGAATGATGGTGACTGTGGTAAACTGAAGAGGCCTTGGGACCCATGGCTGTCCAGCTCTAGTCTATCAGAGTGTGGGCCCAAAGTTGCCAAATTTCCAGTCTCTAAGGAATAAGAATAAGCCTGATATCAAAATTTTTAATGTGGAAATAACCAATTTTTAAGAATTGGCACAATGGAAAAGATACCACACACACACACACACACACCACCTGTACCTGGGCCAGATTTGGCCTTGTGGGTCACTGGTTTTGTGACCCTGAGTCCAGAGCTCTTAAATTTCCTTGAGGTTCTGAGTACGCTGAGCAAATACACAAAACAACTTTCTCTTGCACAATGGTGACCCCATCCTCTGTGTCCCCAAAGACATTGCTCATGTGTTTTCTATTGTACTTTCCACACTTTTCGAGATGGTTAAGAGCCCAGGTTCTGGAGTGAGACCTCTAGTCTCAGACCTTTGTTCCATTAATTGCTAGCTTCATGGTCCCATGCAGCAGTCAGTCCTGCCCAGTCTCATTTCCCCTGTCTGTACAATGGAGTATGCAATAGCACTTCGAACCTTAGAGGGCTGTGGGAGAATTCATTGAGATAATGGAAGTAAAAGGCTTGGCCCGTTGCCTGGCATGTAGTAAGAACTTGATAAATGTCAGCCATCATATTATTGCTACTTGGTATTATTGCCTTCTCCAGATGGGAGCCAAGTCTTACTCACCAGCTCATTGCTTGATGCTAGCAGGCATGCAGTGAAAGTCTCATGAATGAATGAAGACATCGGAGAAAGAGAGCACTGTAGCCTTTCCAGGCAATAGTGTATTTAGCTCTGTGTGTGTGTGTTAGAAGTTTTTGACATCTTCCACTCTCCTCCGGGGGAAAAATAGCAAAACATACAGGAAACAAGAAATGGAAAATTACTTGTTGACAATAACATGTATGTTGATGTGCTTGATTGAGACAATATACAGTGTACTCTGGATGGAAAATCCCATTTTGTGTGCTGTAATAATGTACAGTGAATGAATGTTAATAAATAGATTTAAATTAAAAATAAAAAAGTTTTTGACATCTTGAGCATTGAGGAAAAACTGTTCCAAACTGTTAATCTGGAGTACTAAATGGTGACAATTACCTTAGAAAATAAAACAAATGCCATTGCCCATATTTCTCTAATGGAGAAGGCTAGAGATGGCTTGGAAAACCAGAATGAAGATTTAGAATCTTGGGTGCTGACGAGTGCACTAACATTTGGGGTGCTTTGGCAGTCTGACAGGTTTTATTTATACAGGGCTCCTTTAAGCCAGAGGAGATTCCTGGAGGCCTCCAAAATTTAATGCCCCACCTGGACAGTTAACATCTGTGTTTTATTTTGTTTGAAAAAGTTAACCCAAAATAGTTCAAATTCCTTCTGGTATCCCTCTGAGAAGAGTTTCTTACTGGTGGCTCACAAGCAGGCAGACAGAAAGAAAAGCTCGATCAGATTGGTACATGCAGGAGAAAGACTTTTACTTTTAAGTTTCCCCACAGTCACATTAAAACTAGAAAAAAAAACAGGCAAAATTAAGTTTAATATTATACTTAACTCAATAATACCCCCAGATATGGTCACTTCAACATGTTATCAATTTTTAAGCTATTAGAGATTTTGCATTTTTTTAAATTAAGTTTTTGAAGTCCTATGTATATTTTACACTCACAGCATGTTTCAGTGTGGACTAGTCACATTTCAGGGGCTCAGTGGCCATCTGTGATACTGGCCACCATACTAATAGGACGGCACAAGTCAAGACAACATTTGCATGCAACGCATCTTGTTTCCCCTTCTACTTATTTTACAAGCTGCACCCAGGGATGTGGAACAACTCGAGGTGCATTCGGGAGGTGCTGTAGTTGGAAGCTTTTCCTTGAGTGACTTCACAAGTCTCTGTGCAGGGAACTCATACACTATGACACTGTAGAAGCCATCTGACCCAGTCCTGTCACTTGATAAATGGGGAACCCTGAGGTTCAGAGAAAAAGAGGATTTTTGACCAAAGATACAGAGATGGAATTGGAATAAAAATAATATTTGATAATATTTGGCATATTTGACATTTACTGAGTGATTTTATTTTATTTTATTTTATTTTTAGAGAGATTTTTGCTGTAGGACATGGGTGCTAGCCAGAGAGACAGAGAAAAACAGACAGAAAGTGAGAAATCATCCTGTGGGGAGGAATGGCCGTGTCACAGTCTCTTCTCCTCCATCCTCCTCTTGGGATTTTGGGCACGCATACACATGCTCCTAGCGTGACTTTCAAGCCTCCAGGACTTGGAATGCAGTTGACTATGTGGGAGTTCAGTGCCTTAACTACTATTTCATCTGCTGGTCCCCCAGTGATTTTTCACAAAGAATTATTTATTTAATTTTATTTATTCACTCATTTATTTTAATTTGACCAGAGAAAGACAGACACACAGAGAGAATTAAAGCAAGAAAGCAAGCCACCAGGTCCAGGACTCGAACTGTGGTTGGCCATGTGGGAGTGTCCAATGCCTTAACCATTATGCCACCTGCTGCCCCCCTGAGTGAGTTTCATATGCTGAAACCTTTTCATGCATTATTCACTTCAACTCTCATTCATAACTACCCAGTGAGGTAGGCACTCATTCCTTTTTACAGATGAAGAAATTGTGACTTAGAGGAATAAATATGAAAACAGCTAATATTTACTGACAGTTGTTCTAAGAAGTATATTTGTGTGTGTGTGCATAATTTATTATTATTATTTACCGTACACCTACATATTAGGAATTATCATCATCCCCATCAGCCTCATCAAAGCCCCAGTTAACAGATAAGAGCAGTGAGGCTGAGAAAGGCTAGGGATCTTGCTTAATATGCTGCTAGTACATAGTGGAGCCAGGATTTAAGCCCAGGCTCCCTGACTGCAGAGTTTGTGAGCTTAATCACAAACTCTGCACAGGGTTGCCCTCCTGCACCATGGCAGAGCTGATGTTTGGGCTGGTATATCTGTTCCATGGCCCTGGTCTTCTTGACTCCTGGCACTGTCTGCCTCACTGTAGTGCCAGCAAGGAATAGAACAGAGCTGGACTCCAGGAGGGACTGAGCGGTCCGGGTGCAGCAGGCACATCTCCCTTGGCCTGGCTAATTCCCAGGCTGCTCTAGCCCAGGAGGGCCAAATTCCTGGCCAAGTTAAGCAGGGTGGGAAGAACACTTGTCCATTCTGCTTTCCGATTTGGGCGAGGTCACTGTACCAGGTTGGAAAGTGGTATGTGTCTAATTGCAGAGGGGGGTGGCAGAGAGGATTAACACTCTTTAAATAGACACCAGAAAACTAAGAATAGCCTTGCTGCCTGGAAATTGATGGGTATTTCTGACCACAGGCAGTCACATTTAGTAGGTGCTCAATAAATATGGGTGAAACACAGGAATAAACAAATATTGAAAATGGGTCATTGCTGGGACACTTAGTAAAAAAATCTGTACTCTGCATAAAAAGAACTGCAGACAGAGGTTATTTGGTCTCCTGACAGGCTGGAGACCTCTGTTACCTTTGCTTGTCTATTTTGGTTAACAGCTTTTTAATTTCTGACCAGGAGACCAGCAGGTAGTTGGAACGCCAGAAAAAGACAAGCCTAGGTGTTCCCCTTATTTCTGGCTTGCTCTCTGCTCTCCTGCCAAGGAGATGGGAATTACTTGTTTTTGCCCTATCATCAAGATTTCAGGGTTTGCTAGAGCGCATTTGCAGATTCCAGCCCTGTGGAAGGAGCCTCAGGACAGGAGCCTCCAACTTAACCATCCTTCCTGGATTTGTCCTCTAATACCAAGATCCTGGGTCCTTACTGAAGGCTGCCTCGTCTCGCTCAAAAGAATTAGGAGTGCCTTTCTGGCAGAAAGTCCACAACACTTCTCCCACGTCACCGAGTGAGTCTGTGGGCAGGCAAGATTTCCTTGGACTGTAGGAAGGCCTCAATGCATGTTTCTTGAGGCAGAATCCTCCCAACACCAGTCCTAAGAAATGTTCTCTGCTGGGTTTGGCTCTGTGCTGCAGTGCGAATGTACTGCCCATCAGAAGCTAGATCTCACCCGGTGACCTGGTTCAAGTCCCTGGTTTTGCTTACCGGAAACATGCTGGGCACATGTGCAAGTGACCACAATGTGACAGGACTGGAGGAAGGGGATTGTAGCATGGCCAGACCCTGTAGAGAGGACTTTTCTTTCTTTCCGTCTGACTCTCATGTGGGACGTGTGCATGCACGTGCTCTATCATGAATAAAGAAAGAAGAAGAGAAAGAACTGATCTTTGGGAAAGCTGCTCACTGTGTTCCTCTCTTGGGGCTGCACTGGAAAGGCTCTGAGAAGCCCTGTTGCATTTAGCTCTCTTTAATCCAGTGTTTCCTAATCATACCTGGCCAAGGGATGATTTTTTCCCTAGGAAACACCAATAAGCTTAGTTGTTGAGACATGACCCAAGTGAGGGTTCTGAAAAGTCATTTGCCCACTTGCCTGCCACGTGATTACTGAGGAGGGAAGGAAGAAGGAAGAAGGAAGAAATACCACCTGCATTAAACAGGGAGGTCAGAAGGTGCTCATCAGAAGTGACTGCAGTGGTGTGAACGGGCCTTGTGTGGGGCCAGATGAGAAAAAGAGAAAAGTGACCTTCAGGGCTAAGCGTTTGCCAGACTGAAGGATTCTTCCTGTGCTCGTGACTTGCTTTATAATCTTACTTGGCTCAGTTCTGGGCACACATCGGACTTTTAAATCCTGGTGTCTTGTTTATGCCATTAGGGGCTTGATGGCAGGGGAGTGTGGTGACGTGAAGGTGCGGCATGTATGCTTTGAGGACCGGGGACAAGTGCTTTGGAGAGCAGAGGCCCTGCACCATGTTCTAGCTTGGTCCCCTAGCCATCTGGGCCTGTACCTAAATTGACATCTCAATCATTTTACATGCTGAGGCACATGTGGGAGTCTGTCCACAGCTGTGTGTACTAGTTTCAAGGGGTTCAGAGATTCTCCTAAAGGCCTCTTAGAATCTTTTTTTAAAAAAGATTTTTAGCCATAGGGCATGTGAGCTCACCAGAGAAAGACACAGAGAAAGGGAAAGTGAGAAGTCACCCTTCAGGGTGGATGACCACACTGTAACCCCTTCTCTTCCACTCTCAGGATTTTGGGCACACAAGCACATGCACCTGGTGTGGTTTTCAAGGCGCTGGGTACAGAACTACAGACTTGGTCATGTGGGATCCAGTGTCTTAACTATCACTCCATCTGCTGGCCCCCTAAAGGCCACATGCGCTCACCAGAAAGACAGAGACAGAAAGTGAGAAATCATCCCCCAGGGGAGATGGCTACGCCACAATCCCTTCTCCTGCATTTTCCTCTTGGGATCGCGGGCATGCATGCACACGCATCCGGCGTGAGTTTAAGCCACCGGGTCTGGGATTCAAACTGCGGTCGACTACATGGGAGTCCAGCGACGTAGCCATTATGCCATCTGCTGATCCCTGAAGGTCACTTTTAACCAGAATACTTGTCTTAGAGAATCACTGAGTCTATGATTGTGTTCAGACTAAATAACAACAACAACAACAACAAGTCACCAAATAAATGTCTGCAGTCTGTGGCAGAAATGGAGAGATCCGAAGATACGACAGTAGAGAGAGCAAGGTGGCTACCAGAGAGTGTATGGAGTAAGGGTGGATAGTAAGCGGTGGGTGGGAGGGGAAGAAATGCTGAACAGATGTAAGAATGTAAAGTTCTCTGCTAAAGATGATGTGTATGGAAATATCCTTGATTTGACTGTCATACATACTTTGAAAACCATATTGTGTGCTATAGATGTGTACAATAATTTCAAAATATTAAAATAACCAATTGAGGTATTAGAATAATCACAATAAAAAAGCTCACCTAACTTACTCCGAGTCTGTCTGAGAGTTAATGGCATTGCCAGGTCAGCAGCTGCTTGGGCTGGTTTGGTGCAGACACTGCTGGATGGCTGGCTCCCTCGGCCCACACCGGGCTCGAGGGGGCCAGTGGGGATTGCACCTCCTTGAACATGGCTCTGGGCAGAGCACAGATACCCCAGCCTATGCAGCAGCATGTCGAGTGTACTCCCATTTTACCAGGAAAGCCTTAGCTCCTCAGGGTGCTTATGGGCAGCCAGGCAGGTAGATAAAAGGGGCCAGAAGGCCCCAGAGGGCGGGACCCTAGGGCTAGCTCAGCTCCCTTTGCTGTGATTCTGGGTGAGTCATCTCCATTTTGAGACTTCTCCATGATGAATTTCCTTTTTCTTTTTTTTTTTTTAATACCAGAAGGCACATGTGCTCACCAGAGAGTGAAAAAGCACCCCCCAAGGGGGTGTAGTTACACTGCAATCCTTTTTCTTCCATTTCTCCATCTTGTCAGCATTTGGGGTGCATATGTATATACTCCTAGCTTGGATTTCAAGTCACTGGGGCTGGGACTCCAACTGGGGTTGGCCATGTGAGTTTGGTTCCCAGTGTACAGGCCCTAACCACGGGCTGGTCCTATGCTATTAATGAGAAGTCAGTCAGGTTTCTAAGTGCTGGCCATGTAGACTCTGACTTTCAGTAAGGGGGGAAGGAAACAGCCTGGTGGGACTGGTCGAAGTAAAAGGTTCGGTGTTTGTCCCTGGGTCCCCATAGGGCTAGCCTCCTGCCTGCTCCTGCACCATCAACTTCAGTAAAGAAGGCTGATGTCATTGTGGCCAGAGGGAGGAGAAGCCTCAGGTGAACCTGCTTCCTGAGCATAGAGAAGGGACAAGGCAGGAGGAGGGTAGCAGGTAGGACAGGGTAGCCAGAAGGATTGGCCCGGGTAAGAATTCTGTCATGGGGCTCTGACGCCACTGGCTGCAGATTCCACACCAGTGGGGTCACTTGGCCCCTGCTGCTCCTCTCGCCCCCTCCTTCGTAATTTCCTATTTCCTGCCTCCTCCTCCTCTGACACAGTTATAAATAACCTCCAAGGCTGGCCTCTGGACTGAGATCTAGGTGAGCCAGAGAAAGTAGAAGGGATGGAGGTCGAGGGGTAACTGCCTCTTGGCCAGGGGGGGGCATTGGGTTTCAGGTTGCTCAGGGGAATTTTGTTTTCTTGTTTTTTCCACTAGGGAGTGAGGTAGTGAAAGAGGAAATAATCTGTGTTGGCATGGGGAGACTTGGCCTCCCTCAGCTGGTGCTGGGTTACACCTGCAAGGAGCTGCCTCTCTGCTCGCTGCAGATCTCCGGGGCCAAAGGGCTGGAAAGAGGCTTAGAGAGAAGGCATCTGGGGACACTCAGAGGATAGGGTGCCATGTCCACCAGGGCCTGTGGTTTCCTTTCCCAACCCCAGGCTTGCCCCATCTAGGAGGCCAAGCCTGCAGAGGGCTGTGCCTTACCTTCTTCCTCGGCCGACAGCCTGGAGCCCACCAGGTAAGGGCCCTTGATGGCTGCAATCTCCCACCCGGCTGTCCCTCTTACAGCCAGGTTCATGGTTTTCAGGAACTGTATCCAATGACTGTGCAAAAGTCCTGGTAATATATATGCTGTGGACATGTCCACACCTGGAACGAAGTTTTATCAAACACTTGTCATGTGCTAGGTGCTGGGCAAAGTGCTGAAGTCACAAAGATGTCACTTCAAGGGCTCAGCCTGTCCTCTTTGGGATGTGGGTCTACTCTCCTTCCTCCCCAGTTCTATCATGGACAGGTGAGGAACTGCAGGAAGGATGCTCAAGGACCCTGTTTCCCTACCATATATTTCATTTGCAAAAGTTCAGAAAACAGCAAAGAAGGATTCAGGCAAAGCTACAGGCTGGCTTCCCCAAGCCCACTCAGCCTGTTCCTCTTCTGCCCATGGGAAGTCCTGGCAGCCATGTCTCTTTCTGAGTGTCCATCACACTGCATGACTGCCTAGGAAACCCATCACTTGTTTCAGTGTTTCTCCTTTCCTGGAGCCCAAGAGAATGAGCACCTTGAAGGTTTTTTATTTTTCCCTGGTATAGTGTGAGGTTCAGGCTGCTGACATCTAGAGGGGGTGTGTTCTTCTTTATTTTTATTTTCCAGAGAGTGCTTGCACTTGCTGGAAGGAGAGAGAGAGAGAGAGAGAGAGAGAGAGAGAGAGAGAGAGAGAGAGAGAGGGAGAGA
>NW_006208084.1:3323916-3324974 GCF_000334495.1 Tupaia belangeri chinensis | reverse complement strand
CGTGCACTGGCTGGAAGGAGAGAGAGAGAGAGAGAGAGAGAGAGAGAGAGAGAGAGAGAGAGAGAGAAGGAGAGAGACACAGAGAGAGAGAGAGAGAGAAAGCACTTCTTATGGAGCATGTTCACACTGCAATCCCTTCTCTATTTCTGTCAAGATTTTGAACACACACACACACACACACACACACCCCTGGTGTGTTTCTTAAGCTGCTGGCTCTGGGACCTGAACCATGTAGTCAGCCATGTGGGTTCTAGTTGCCTTCACCACCACACTATAAACTGGCCCAAGGACACACCTTTTTCTAATTCATACAGAGGTGCATTATAGGTGTCACCTGGCTCAGCAAGAGCCGTGAGCAACTCCCTAGCCCTGCTCAGGCCACTCTGAGGCTGGCTCCTGTGCCCCTGGCCACCCTCACTCCTTCTGGGCCTGATCACAGCATTTGCGCAGCATTCCCCCCTTTTCCTTTGTGCCCATGTGCATCTGCACGTCCATGTGCATCCTGCTCTGCGCATCCACCCATTCTACAGCTCGGCCAACCTGAACCTGGAATCAGGGACTAGGCGCCCTGGCTGGTTTCTTTAAACCTATTTCCTTTTAGGAGAGGGCAGTCTTCAGGATCAGCCTGAGCTCATCCTGGACTCCCGCTTAGTTGGAATGTGGTACCTCTGCAACATGGTTGCTTAGGGACAGGTGAAGGCCCAGAGACACAAATCCTGGCATCACCAGGACTTGGTTGCCTCCAGGAGCCAGGGAGCACCTGGATCAAGGGCGTGGGATTTGCCCTGGGTAAAGGATCACAGCAGGTCACTTACATCTCTTTGAAAGTTGAGTCTACAGATGCTGGTTCTTGGAAGGAGGAAGGGAGACTAACTGATTAGAAGAACTATGTGAATGACAGAAGCTGAGCAGATCTTGATGGACACTGCTGATTAATTCTCACTGCTTATTTTATAGATGATGAAAGAGGGAGAGAGATGTTCATTGGCTTCAAGGTCCCTTAGCCAAATACGACCAGTCTGAGAAACGCAGGTGGCTTCACACTCTTTCAGCCCTCA
>NW_006208084.1:3298165-3323897 GCF_000334495.1 Tupaia belangeri chinensis | reverse complement strand
CCTCATTTCTGCATTAGGGATTTCATGCTTCTGAGCACGAAGAACCCTCCTGATGCAGTTTCCCAGGCTCTCCTGCAGGGCTGGTTTGGAGATTGGTGGAGGATAAAGGAAGAGATCAACTTAGACTCAGATGACTTGAGATTGAATCTCAACTCTGCCTTTTCCCAATTGGGTACAATTGACCAAAATGTAAACTCCGAGCCTCTGTTTTCCCAACTGCAAAATGGGCAAGGTCCCATTTGTAGCATAGGGCTGATGTGGGGATGGGTGGGAAATGTCCATATGACAAGGGCTCCCAGTGAACGTTGAACTGAAGCTGTATTTGAAAGGCATATTCTTTACATTCCAGAGAAGATCTGCACTTTCTCTCCTACCAGCCACAGTGGTGTTATCTGTGACATGCTCATAAAAACAGAAGTCAGAAAGGGTCAGTGGGGGCCCTTCATGGAGGCAGAGTTTGTAAAAATGTTTCTATAATGGACAGACCAAGAGAAGGTAAATGATTTAGTGGATGGAGGGGGACCTCTGTTTTGGTTTTAAGGCTGGTTCTAAGATCCCAGAATTAAGAAGGTCTCAACTAAAAGGTGAGACAGATCAGACAAGAAAATAGTGGCTCAGACAGGTGACACCTTTTCTCAAGGTCACACAGCTGGTTGAAGAATGGTGGAGGCAGTGATTGGATTCCTGGGCCAGGTCACTGTCCCATATTTTTCCTCGGTCCCCGTATGCTCCTCCTTCTCCTCCTTCCACCTGTCTGTCATTTCCCCAACACCTGGAAACTGGTTCCTTTCAGGCACTGATGTCTTCAGGATTACCAGATGATGTCCCTGGCCTTGGCAGAGCAGTGAGGGGAATCCTGGTACTTGCATTTCACATCCTCAGAGAGTTGGGTCTTTTTCCTCCACATCTGCTTATAGCAAAAGCAACTGGCATGACTGCTCAGGAGAGCAGGTTGGCCTTTAACTGGTAATATTTTTTTAAAAGTTTTTATTTACTATCATTATTCTTTAGTTTTGACTGGTAATCTTACTTCTATAAACTTAGGCCAAAGAAATAACTAGGTAGTGGGATCCATCACTGCCTTGCTGACTATTACCAAAACCAAAACCAAAAAACTCCCCACCAATCTAGATGTCTATCACCAATAGCTGAAAATACAGAGCGTTCATAGAAGCTGCCAGGGAGAAAAGCTCAAGGTAGTTCTTTGTAGACAAGGGGCCTTCAAACAGCTCATAGAAAATGCATACTAGAAGTATCAAAAGTTTTTGCACCAAAATAAACTTGTGCTTTAATTCCATCTTTTCTGTGCTTTTTAAAAAATCTCCTAGTATTGATGTGCAGAGAGTCCTAAGTCCCATGAGGAGTAACAGGGACCAGTTTTTTTTTTTTAAATACACACACACACACACACACACACACACACGGAAATATATTAATGTTTAGAGAACAATCTAAATTTCTATACCAAAATATCAACAATCAGTACTAGTTATCTCTGGGATTTGGGTGACTTTAATTTTGACTGATATTTTCCGGAAAATAAAATTCACGGCAGTGACATGTTACTTTTATAACCAGGTAAGAGGGCAATGATGAGAAGGCAAGGGCTCAGTGGTCCCTTATGTCTGGATCTGCAGCACCCTGTGGAAAGCTAGCACAGTCTGTCCCTTTCCTGGGTGCCCTCTTAGCTTCTGGGGGCTCTCAAGTCCTGTGGTCCATTCCCTGGGAGCCACAAGTGCTCTTGTGCATGGGAAGCCAGTAGTCCTCTGTCTTCCAGGTACCTGCAGTGGGTGGGCCTGCTGGGACCTGCCATAAAAATGCCATAGGGGAGTTCCTGCTAGGGCTATGGGTGGGCTAGGTTTCCTCGGCTTCACTCCTAAATAGATGAGCTAGATTAGCCCCTGGTGGTTGTCAGAGAGAGTCACTTCACCTTCAGGGAACCAGAGGCAGTGGGCCCTCCATGTCCTGTCTCATCCCAGAAATGGTCAGGGCCTTGTGGAAGGGCACAGAACCTAAGAGGAGCATGGGGGATTGGGTGAACAGTCACTAAGAGGAAGAGCAGTAAGAGGGAAGGGGGAAACATGGAGGCTATGCAGGTCAGCTCTGGACAGGCGGTGTGATATCTGGTTGAGGCAAGAGCGGGGTGCTCTAACGGGGTGTATAAGAGGCTGTGTGGGACTGGGAGGAAGCTTAAGGCTTGGAGTGGAATGGTCCAGGCTGCCATCTTAATGGACTCCCTGATCCCCCTGTCAGGACAATCCTGAGCCCCCCGCCATAAGTGACTACAGGTGAAGGTCCCCTGATGCCTCTAGACGGAAAGGCAGTGGAGTGACAACTTATGAAGTGAGCACAAAGAGGGGTAAAGTCACACTCAGAGAGTCAGAATGCCTGCCAGTCCTCTAAAACACAGGGCCGGCCCTTAGCGACTCCACCTTGCCAGTTCTTGTCAGCATTGTGACAGGTCATGACTCCTTTGCCGCCTCAGACTAAGCAGCTGAGCCTCTCCTGCAAGGGAACCAGCAGATGGAGTAATAGTTATGCTGCTGGACTCCCATGTAGTCAACTATGATTCGAATCCTGGATCTGGTGGCCTAAAACTCACATGGGGCATGGGCATGTGCATGTGCATGCCTAAGATCCCAAGGAGAGAATGAAGGAGAAGGGTTTGAGGCATGGCCATACTCCCTGGGGGAGGTCAATTTCTCACTTTCTATCTCTCTGTCTCTGTCTCTGGCAAGCACATGTGCCCTATAGCAAAAATCTTCACCCCCCCCCAAAAAAAAAAGATCTCCTGCTGTGTCTTTAACCCCATGGTCACACGGGGCTGGAAGTACTGGAAGCAAAGCAGACCCCTATCTGGAACCCACCTAGGAACTGGGTGTGGTGGGAGGAGGTGCCTTTTTAAAATGATGCATGTGTATACTCACACATGTTTTTGGTAAACTTTTTTTTATGCCAAACAAAATCACTGAATTCAAATCCCATGCACGTACGGTGTGAATTCCCTGCACACATGTAAAAGGAAGTTGCTTTTATTAGATGAACGGGTTACTGTGACAGCTCCCATCACAAGGGTTTCAGTTTCCTCTGCTTTCACGTCACTCTTCCGCTTCAGGACCAGTGACGGAGGCAAATGCCCTTCCTTGATCCTGAGCAAAGAGAGGAGGCTGCAGTTTGCACTCGCTCTATGACCGAAAGGGATGCTCCCTCCGTGCAGCATGCTAACCCCACCCCATTCAGGAGAAGCACTTTTATTAGGAAAGGCGCACGCAGAAGGCGGAAAAGGGCCTTGCTTGGGCCTTGTGGCCTTGACCAGTGACTCTGTGACATAAACAGGTTCCTCTTGGCCCCACCTATCCTGGGATGTAAGTTCAAAATAGCAGACTGGGTCCAATGAGGTAGAAAAGGGTGAGACTCTGACGGACAGGATTTCCCTTGGGCTTGGTTATCAGCTGGGGCAGGGCTGGGGATGGGAGGACGTGGAGCGGCAAGGGTGAGCTTGTAAGGCCTGAGAAACCCCATCTGATGCATCCTTAGTTATGCCAAATGCCCACTTAGATGTCTGCAAAGTGGCTGCGTGGTGGGTACAAAGTCTGCTGACTTGGATTTAATTACAATCAGCCTGGTAGATTAGAAAGAGGAGATAATGTCTAGGCCTAGAAGAAATAATTGGGTAAGTATGGTAAGATGTGTGTATGCACACGTATGTGTGTATGGATATATGCTTGTATATACATACTTATAAACATTTATCTGTACACATGTGTATGGATCTACAAGCGTAAACACATGAGGATGTTTATCACAGAGTTGTTTATAGACGCATCCGGCAAATTGTTCTCTGTCTGTGCCATTGAAGACAGTGCAGCTCTTCAAAGGGGTGAGGCAGAGCCATTAACTGACATAACGGCCTGGACACTCCAGACCACCAACAAGTGTTTTCTGTACGAGTCAGTGATGGGGGAAAACCATGTTACCAGTTTATATTAGCACAGGAAAAAGTCTTGAAGATAATATGCAAAGCATAATTGTAATTGGGTGGTGGGACTTCAGATTATTTAAAAAATTATTTTATGGTTTTTGT
Organism: Tupaia belangeri chinensis; assembly: GCF_000334495.1. Taxonomy (NCBI): domain Eukaryota; kingdom Metazoa; phylum Chordata; class Mammalia; order Scandentia; family Tupaiidae; genus Tupaia; species Tupaia belangeri. The sequence goes on along the minus strand of NW_006208084.1, from coordinate 3,319,813 downwards.
TCACTTCGTTTTCCCCCCAGCCTGTCTTCAGTGAAGTTGTCTTACAGCATGTACGTAAAAGAAGAAATAATACAAGAAAACAAAAAGCACAGACAAAGCCCTAGACAACTTATAGGAGTGTGTGGACCAGGTGCTACAGGAACAAACAAACAAACAAACAAAGAATAGTTAATTTGATTCCATTTTTTTCTGATTGGGGAAATTTCAGTATCTCTGCTGCATAGATGTCAGATCACTGAAGTTCTGAAATGTTAGCACTTAACATACTCTCTCTTTTAAAATATAAAACTGGAGGGACCAGCAGTTGGTATAATGGCTATGTTGCTGGACTCCCATGTAGTTGACCATGGTTCGAGTCCTGGATCTGGTGGCTTAAACTCATGCCAGGTGCGTATGCGTGTGTGCCCAAGATCCTGAGTGGAGAATGGAGGAGAAGGGATTGCAAAGTGGCTATTCCCCCCAGGGGGGGGATTTCTTGCTTTCTGTCTCTCTGTCTCTCTCTGTCTTTCTGGTGAGTGCACACACCCTATAGCAAAAACCTCTCAAAAAATATATATATACACACTGGATATAAATTATATATATACTGGATATATATATGCTGGATACTTACTATGTGACACCCTGTTAATTATCCTCTTCCCTGAACTTCCTGGCAGTTTAAATAGAATTGCATTTCAGCTGGTATAGAATTTACTATACATGCTATACATGGGACCAGCAGATGGCATAATGGTTACGTTCCTGTACTCCCACGTGGTTGACTGCGGTTTGACTCCCAGACCTGGCGACTTAAATCTCATGCCACGTGAGTGTGTGTGCATGCCCGAAACCCTGAGAGGAGAATGGTGGAGAAGGGCCTGAGGCATGGCCCCTTTGCAAGGGGGTGGGGGGGAGGATTTCTCTCCATTTGTCTCTCTTTGATTCTGCCAAGCACACGCACCTATAGTAAAAAAAAAATCTCTCTTAAGAAAAAAATTATTGTGCATCTTCAGATTCTGCAAACATTTATTGAACCCTGGGGTGTCCACTGTTCAGACCAAAGCCTGTCACCCTAATGAGTAAACCAAGCAGGCCCTGAATGGGATCTTTTCATTCTGCTTTCCCACTTGGTCCCCATCATGGCCCTAAGATGTTGCTGCCACTGACCCTCTTATTCCACTTTAGGGAACCTAGAGGCTACGAGACAGGCTTTGAATCCAGGCCTTCAGCCTCCAAACCAGTGGCCTTGTGGGCTCCCAGCCCAGGTTAGGAAGAGCCTGGACCCCACGATGTCTTAGCTCTCTGCTGCTCTAGGACATCTCATCTTGGGGAAGGGGAGGGAGTTGCTGATCATTATCCATGCAGGGAGTCACTCAGAAATGAAAAATCTGCAACTGAACAGATCTCCAGCTTTCTTGCTGTTTCCTTCCCAGTCCTGAAAATGAAGCCAGGGGAGATGAGCGTCTGCCAGGAATTCAGCGAGTGACTGTGCGCGGAGTGTCAGCTTCTCCACATTGCTGGGTGTTAGCTTACCCCTGTCCGGCACCAGCAGCAGAAACAGAGCCAGGCATGGCCTATAGCAAAGCTCCTGGTTTAAATATGTGGATTCATCTGGACCTGGACAGCTGCATCGCTCAGGCAGGGCAGAATCTGCCACCCTACCCTGTTTCCTTGAAATCTATACAGGAACACAGTCCCAAATAGCCTGGTGCCAGGCCCTGCAAGCTCCTACTTGTAAAAAGGGATTTTAAAGCACGTGATGCTATGTACCTCCTCCTGTGCCTCTGGGCTTTTCTAGGTGTCTGCATGAGTCTCATGGAGCCTGGGAGCCTGACAGTGACCCCGGGAGGTGGGTAGGGAAGGTGGTTCTAATTATTATTCACTCAAGGTGGGGGAGGCACTTATGCACTTATTTGGTTTGTCTCCTCTGCCATTGCCTAAGCATAGGAGAGCAGAGATTTGTTTGTCTTGGTCACCACCTAGGAGACCCTTGTAACTCTCATTTGTTAAATGCATAGAAGAATGCCCTTTGGATAGAAGAGAAAATCGCAGTTACTCCACTGGTGAGTGGATGGCAATGCTGAATTCACACTTAGCTCCTGTGTGTTAACCTTCGAGTGGGCGAAACTCAAGAAGGAGAGTTCTTCCAGGGCCACTTAGGAGCAGACAACATCTCAGGACAACACATTTTCATGTTGATGTGAAATGGCAACTCTTCCGAGGTGTAGGCCTCGGGCAGACTGCTGGCTGTCGGCTGCTGTGTCAGAGGGAACCACAGAAGGTCAGTGATCCAGCCACTGAGAGAGTAGTGTGCACCTGGGCAGGAAGGACCAGCATTTAAAGAAGCCATTTCTATTCCTCTAGATGAGCTTTCTAGACATCAGGCAGGGCCATATTGACTCATAGACTTTAAGGGCCTTTTCAGTCTCTTTCTGTCCCAGAAACAGCCCCAGAGCTGAGCCAGGAAGTGACTTTCCTGAGTTAGTGGTGCAGACAATTAGAAGCAAGGTTTCTGACTTGCCTGGGAGTTCTGCACTCACTGTAGACTTGCCAGGCTGGTCCCAGGAGAGAGAGTACAGCACCCTTGCGGTACACCTTCCTTCCAAGTGTGTGGCTGCATCTCCTTCCCCGGTTCAATAGAGTTGAAGAGTCCACGGGCCAAGCTTGTGGAGGGGTAGTCACATAGGGATTTTACACCCTTCCTATCTCATTAGAGATTCCCACAGTGGGAAAAGGGAAGATGAAAACAAGGATCTCTGGGTCTTCCACTGGCCTAGAGATAGCCTTCATGTTTGGAGGGGTCCAGAAGTTTGCTCCCTATTGTGGGCTTGAACTTGCCACAGGAACCAGCTGAAGCTGGCACCACTTCTACCCCGCATAGTGTACTGTGGATAAAGATGGGGCAGGGATAAAGGAACTGCTGAATTCAGCTCCACACTCTTAGGCCCCCTCCCCACCATTGCCGACTTCAGTCCCATGCCAGAGAGGCAGGAGCTGCCTTGAACATTAAGCCGATGCCCCCTTTGATCTGAACGCTCCTTTCATGATCACGCCTGGTAGTTCAAAGAATCACTCCCCCAAGTAACTGTTCCTGTTGGTGCTGAAAGAATGGCTGTAATTGTTACCAACAGTGGATGGAGCATGGAGACATGTCCTCTCTGCCCAGCTGGCTCCCAATTGGCACTTCATTACGACAGAGATGGCGGGGAGGGGTGTGCGACCTGGCCCTCGGGCCTTCAGCATTTAATTTGCACCCACGTGAAGGCTTGCTTCTTGGCCTGGGAACTGATCGGTGCCAGATGCTCCATCCAGCCAGGGTCCCCACCACAGCAGGGCTACCCGCCTCCAGTGTCATGAAGAACAGCTCTGGTTTCCATCAGACCCTAATTGGACTGGGTCTGGCCTTCACTCTACCACAGCCTCCTCCCCACAGATTGCTGGCCACTGGCTGTTTTCTCCTCCGGCCAGAACAATGCTGGGCTCTGGCCACTGACCCTGGCCTGGGCAGGCCTGCCAACTCCATAGCACTCGGCCCTCACTCTGCACTTCAGGGCCAGCTTCCCACACCCACAGCATCTCCAAGGGAAGGTGGGGGGGGGCCTTAACCACACACACACACACACACACACACACACACACACACACACACACACACACACACCAACATGTCACGTTGGGTCCATCCAAATTCCCCTCACCACTGGGTAGAATGAGGCCAAGATGTGACCCTGAAGGACTCAAACTAGAAATTAGCATTTCTAGCGATGCTTCCTCTCTCTGCCTCTTGCTGGGCCTCTTTGCACTGGTCTGGGGTTCATTCCACTTGGAATGATACCAGTCAATGTCCCTCGCTTCAACCTGACCTGAAACTGAAATGCCCCGAACAAGTAGTAAGTGGGGCAGACGACGTTTCAGGATGGGGGAGGTTGGCAGCCAGGCTGTGAGCTTGCACTGCCCCATATGGGTCCCAGCTAGTACTTTGCATTTTCTTTTCTCTCTTCTTGGAACTGCTTCCTTCTTTTTCTTACTGCCCTCTAGCCGCTTCAGTGCCTTGGGAAAGGGGGCCTTTCGTGAAATAATAATGACCTCCCCTGTTTACTAAGCAGTTACAGTGTACCAGGTACTGTGCTAAGTCTCTATGGGCAGCGTCTCACTTAATTCCCCGGACGGCCTTCTGAGGCATGACTGATCCCATCTTCAGCCAGAAGGTGAAGACAGGTTCAATGGTTTGCCCAAGGATCTCCAGATGGTAGAAATCAGAGCAGAGATTCAATCCTAGCTCTTTGGGTTCTCACATAATTGACCACTGTGTTGTGTGCCTTTCTGTCACAGAAAATGTAGCTTCTGCTAAATCCTGGACCAGAGGAGCCTTGGGAAGCTGTCTTTGACCTTCCTTATTGAGTTTTTGCAGCTCAGATTATGCACAAGCAGTTGGGAATAGATATGCAAGTTAAAGGAATTCCCACTGGAAAACACCAGAGGAGTCCACAAGGCCCCCACACAGCTGTGTGTTTGTCCTCCGAGGGCCTGGAATCCTGCCACCATTTCCTGTGCCCGAGAGCCAGCCAGTCACAAGGACCACGAGCGTATCCGCCTCACGCTTCTCGCCAGCCTCTGACTTCTCCCAGTGGATTCTGCAAGGTGTTTCCTGCAGATTCCGGGGACGGCCTTTGCTGGCACGTAGCAAAATCCGCCCAGAACATCATGATCTGCTGGCCTCAGCTTGGACAGGGTTTTGTTTTTGTTTGGCCTTATTTTTTTTTTTTTTTCCCTCCCAACCAGGGACATGGGAAATGGGGAATAGGAAAGAGGGAGATGAAGGTAAAAATATTGATAGAGTAAAAAGTGGAGAATATTCCTTCTGTTTCAAAAACAGAAATCTCTGTAGCTGCGATGCAGGCTGGCTGGGTTCAAGGTGGATTGAGGTTGAAGTTGAGAATCAAGGTGGCTGCTTGGCCCACATCTCTATGTATATTCTACGAAAAGGGGTGGAAGCCTGAGGTTGGGCAGAAGAGAGCTCCTTCCTGTTTTATTAACAGCCAGCCAGAGGTGTGGTTGGTAAAGTGGCTGGATCCCACATGGTTGATTACACAGTTCAAGTCCCAGACCCAGCAGCTTGAAAAACACATCAGATGTCTGTGTATATGTGTCCAAAATCCTGAGAGGAGAATGGAAGAGCAGGGATTGTGGCATGGCTATCCCTCCAGGAGGTGTTTTCTCACATTCCCTTCCACTCTTTGTCTCTCTGTAGTAAGCGCAGTGTTTTCTCATGTTCCCTTCCACTCTGTCTCTCTGCAGTAAGTGCATGCACCCTATGGCATATTAAAACAAAACAAAACAAAAAGTTTTTTGGAGGAACTCAGGAAAATTTGCTATAAGCCATCTAGGGTGCTTTGCCTTTTTAAAGAGGGCGATGGATGGTATTCCTATCTCATTCTATGGAGAAATAGAAGGACCTAGAGGAAAGGTGAGTTGTTTAAAGTTACTCAGAACATTGGAGTGGGCTGCTATCCACGGAAGAACCTACTGGTCTATTAGAGCGTGGTCTTAGCTACTTCAACACTAGATGATCAGGGTGGCTGAACTACATCATCATGGCTCTGGTATGCCCCACTTGGCATATGGGGCATTAGAGCCTAGTCCCCATCAACATGCCAATCCTGTATGATCTAGGATTAACATACTACTGGAAAAGCAGAGGCAGAAGCCCTCATCTTCTCAGCTTTCTTTAGAATTCATCTGAGGGCAGATATAGGAGCTTGCAATATAGGAGATGCTGCTTGGAATTAATATCTAGTGCTCCCATAATGCATTTAACCCATTGAAATTATCACAGGTTTGTGTACATTTTTCTACTGGACACTGATAGACTATCAGCCTGGAGAATAGAATGTTACTGGCAAAAAGAAAAAAAAAAGTGGCTAATAAAGACAAGGAACCGGTGAAGGCTAGTAAAATTGAGGAATGGTGCCAAATAATGAGCCCCCTTCAGCAGCAGACAGAGGCACTGTCAACATCATTACAGATCAGCAACATCCACCGCGGTAGCAAGCAAGCCCCTGTCAGTTTGAATGGTGTGGATGATGGACCAGGGGGTAATTAGGAGCCAGCTCTAAGTTTGCTTCTGTCCCTAGTGTTGTCAACTGCAAATCCTCCAGACAGATAACAGGCTGAGAAAGACCTTTATGGCAAGGCCGGAAGAGGCACCTGAAGCATCCTAATTACTTGCTCAAGTTTGATCACATTTTCAGAAATGTGATCCCAGAGAATAGGAAGAACATGAAAACTTAGACCGTTATTGATGAAAGAATGTAGAACCCAGGAGAAATGCAAGAATGGGAAATATAAGGTGATGGTAAAATAATGGTAGACTCATAAGTTGCAAAGGACAATTGAATATATCCAGTCTAGCGTTTTTATTTCATTGAACAAAATCTAGGGCTCTGAGGAGGAACTAATTTGTCAAATTCACATAGAAAAATGAATGGAACGGGGCCAGCATGTGGCATGGTGGTTAAGGGGCTGGACTTCCATAGGGCAGACTACAGTTTGGATCCTGGACAGTGTAATTGAAAATCACACTGGCTACATGTGTATGCATGCCAAAAATCCTGAGAAGAGAATGGCGGAGAAGGGATTATGGCATGGTCATCCTCCCAGGGGATGGTTTCTCAGTTTCACGTTCCGTGTCTCTGTCTCTTTTGGCAAGTGCACATGCTCTATGGTTAAAAACCTTTAAAAAAAAATGGAAGAACCAGAAAGAGAATCCAGCTTCCAGGGTGCTTCTTGCTAATCAATACTTTCTATGTAATAAGACTTAAAAAAAAATTCACAATATTTGCTTATTTACCAGAGAAACTATTCCTTAGCCCATACATTTATGTTTTATAGCTTGGGAAAATGGGACTCAATCCAAAGACATTCTTTATATTCCCAAATCACTTTGTATTAAAAAATGAACGAACAAAAACCTTGCATTTCTGCACCCAAATGAGTACTGTTATTTAGAAGAGCAAGTAGGGTTATTTATAAGTCATATCAAAGCTAGGGGACAGAATCTGTTTTGAAAACTCTAAAGTTTTTGTTGCTTTAAATTATTTTGTTATGAAAATACTTATCATGAGATCCACCCTATTAATAGTTTTCTAAGTTTATTTATGTATTTCATCCATGAGAAGGAGAAAAAGAGACAAAGAGAGTGTGGAAATACAGAGAGAGAGAGGGAGAGAGAGAGAATCCCAGCAGGGCCCTATGCTGCAATTCACCCGTCTCAGCTGGCCCAGATCCTAGCACACATTTGCCCAGATGTTCGGGAGGTCTGACAAATGAACCCAGACTTTTCCCATGTGGGTTTACTTGCGTCACTGCTATGCCACTGCCTGGCCCTTAACAAAATTTTAACACAAGGAGATTTTAATGGGTGATAGTGAAGTCTTAAGCTGGATACCAAACTATAAAAGGATCCTGGGTGGAGAGTATGAAATCTCTTTCAATTTTGTCACTGATTAGTGACTCCAGGGAAATTTGCATTCACTCCCTACAAAGCAATTCAAGAGGTGAAGCCCTCAACAACACCAAAATGATGTAGGAATTGAAAACCAAATCACAGGTGGGAATAGACCATCAAAATCTATGAAAGTATTTATCCTGGAGATGATTTAAGCAATATGATCATACTCTTCAATCATCTTCTTTGTGCAAGCCCAAGATATCCTCTAGTTGGAAGAAGGACACAGGGAAGCGGTACAAATGAGAATTTTCTTACAGTCAAAAAAATGGCATAACCTAGAACGGACTGACCCAGGTCAGAGATGTTTGCACGCTGGACAGATGAACCCTGGGATGGGACTACAGAAGAAATTTAAAGGAAGTTACATAGAATGATCTAGAAGACCTGACCTAGAGCTTGTGGCCTGCGAAATGTGCCTATCTGACTGCATTGTGGTTAAATGTGTGCTTCTAGAAGGCAGCTATGACTCAGGGATGGAAGGGAGGGGCTCATCAGGCTACCTGGGCTGGCATGCAGGCCCACACTTCCTCGCTGGAAGATCCTGGGAAAGTCACTTGTTCTCTACAAACTTCCATTTTTTTTTTTTTTACAAGATGGGCTAATGACAGCAATTACCTTATGGGGTCTCAATGAATTACCAATAGGGAATTCACATAAAGCACTTAGCACTGATCATGCACAATAAGAGCCCAGTAGATGCTGGCTCCTATTATGACTAATAACAGTTATTATCACTAGCAGTATAATTAATGACAACAGGATTAACATTGGAACTGCCCCGAATGACCATTCTCTTGCTTTTTTGGCCTCTTGCCTAATGTTTTCATCCATGACATTCTCATTGGTCATTCTCCAAGAGCATTGGAATATCATGCAAAACATATCCCTACTTACTCCATATTATTACAGGTGGGAGCATGTGGGAACAATGGTTAGGGGTGTGCTTCAGGGACTGGCTGTGTTTGCCTTTTAATATAAGCCTTATATGAGCAGGCAGAGTAAGAAGCCACAGATCACAAGAGGTCACTTTTCCAAAACCTTGACAGCCTTCAGATGTGTAGTGGAGATGGCAGGGAGAGGTCACTTGTGCTGTGGATGCTTTGTGAAAACTCTGTGGCATGACAGTTGATTTAAAGGGCTCCCAGTGTCCAGCAAAATTGCTATGGATAGGTATGTGCACAGTTTATCATAACAGCCTTTCTTTGAAGAGAGCCCCTGAACCAATGCTATGTGGGGAGAGGTACATTCCAGGTGATCCAGAAAACGTGACTATAGTTTGCTACAGGGTACCATCCTGGCAGCTGGAGAGGTACCTGCATGAGATCCTGAAGCCATTGGAAGAAACATTTTGTGGATGATTCTAACAAGTCCTCCATTCAAGCCATGTTACCCACGAACTTGGCATTTGCTTGCATCAAAATGAGTGAATGGGCCTCCTCTTCTTCTCTCCAGCCAGGATCTTCACAGTCTCTTAGCCATGTGACCTCTGGCATGCCAGGTCCAGCCTGACTCTGAACCTCTTCTCATGCTGTTTCTACTGCCTAAGTTATTCCCATCTCTTTACTCCCATGAGAAAAACTCAACACATTCTTCTTGGTCAGCTCACGGTAACGGAACTGGCCTTGGAGATATGCAGAAAGATATAGTGGGCCATAGAGCAGCTCATAGAGAAGGTGGAGTGGCAGCCCCTTAAGGAAGCAATATATATGTGCCAAGATGGAAAAGACCTCTTATTTTCTTATTTCACCCAGCAACTATTCAGTACCTACTATGTTCTAGACACTGTGTGGGATATTAGGGATACAAAGATGAGCAGAGCAAGACATGATCCCAGCAGACTTCAGTGAGTTGGGGGGTGGGGAAGAATGAGACATTATGTAAATGAATGCACCAACATCTCTTGAAAATTGGGGATCATAAGAATTTATAGCAGAGGTCCTGTTCTAGTCTCATGTTGGGAATGAGGTTAAAAAGACTTCCTTGAAGGAAGTGTCCTTTGAGTTGAAATATGAAAGATGAAAGGAGGTGTTAGGCAAGTGAGAGAGAGGGTCCCATGCAGAGAGAATGGCATATACAAAGGCCCCGAGGCCTTGAGGCTGAGTAGTTAGACCAGGGCTGCAACTCTGGTATCCAGAACAGTAAACTTGTCTCCTCCTTGTCACTGTCTTCAGACTGGGACTTCGGGTTGATGGCTGGACTTCTCCCTTTGTCTGTATGTCAATGTACTCTCAACTTGGCCTCAAGAGTTCTTGAGTCCAGCCAGCCTGTAAGTGGAGATTTAACCCAGACTTCACCATTAATAAGATTCTTAGACCTTATGTACGTTTCAGGGTCTTAACCCCACCCTACAGTTCTCAATATCCATGGTTTATCCAAGTCCTTGGATAATTCAGCTCTAATAACTTTCCCTTTCTCTGCATCGCCAATGTGTTTGACTTATTGGCTAACTATTTCAGATTTGTCCAATATTGGGTAGTAGAAAGGATGAACTTTGCTGCATACTTAAATTCCTAGCTCTGTGACCTCTGACAAGTCTTTTAAGTAACCTATGTCTTGTTTTCTTTCTATGCGCAATGGAAATAATGTCACCCATCTTGTAAGTTTATCTTAAGGGTAAGATATACTATTAGTAAGGTGAGTTTGTTGTTCACGGTTGTGTTTATGACAGTGCCTGGCATAAAGTAGGCACTTGAGAAATGTTTACTAGATGAATAAGAGGTTCAGGCATGGTGCACTGCAAAGAGAAGATGCTCAAGGAGTAGATGATCGTTTTCTTCTTTATCACAGACACCATCTCCCCATCACCCTGCAGGGCATTGTTGGCATTGTAATTCTGCCTTTACCCACTTTGACCAAAGAGGGCAGCAGTTAGCATTCTTTACCCATTTATTTTACTTAAAACAGGTTGGCTTCCTTAAAAGGCATTTGGATCTTATCTACAGTTATTCCTACATGTCCTCAGAGTTAGCATTCTTGATAACTGTTTAAGGGCTTGAAGACCTATGGTCTGGGCTTATTTTTCTTATATTTGTTTCTACCCGAGTGCCCACAACCCGGGTTCTATGATTGTGAATTGGAGGGGAGTTCCAGGGAAGGGAACAGCTGCTTTCAATGAGATCCTCCAAGCTAGGCCTGCTTGGTGTCTACAACCTTCCTGGTTGAAGCTTGTGAAAATTTAAGGTAGGGGAAATTTGGACTCTTTTAAAGGACAAAGTGTAAATGATGGTAGTATGAGGTCTTTTTAGCATCTGTTCTGTGTAAACCCCAGAGACAGGCAGATGTTCTTGCTTGTTCAATCATCACAGTCTTCTGCCCATCTCCAATACATTTTGAAAACTGATTGTCTGTCTGCAAAGGCTGCATCTGCAGGTCTGGTGGGCAAAGGAAGGAGGTCCTTTGGCTTAATGATGATCCTACTCTTAGACCTCTCCCAGAGTCCCTTGGCTCTCCTTGCAAACAAAATCCCAATTAGGAGAAAAATAAAATGCTATAGACAGCTCCTGAGATGTTGCCAGCTGTTCTGGTCTCACAAATGACCTGACCTGAAAGCTCAAAGTCTGAGAACCGTTCAAGGGCACAGTATTTTTCTGGGCACTGCTTCAAAGGGGCTGTGGTTGAAGACCAGGCTGCTATTCTGGTGGCCACTTGTGTGGGATAAAGTTTCCCATGGGCCCCTGGAGAGGGGCTGGAGCACTCACGGGAGGTGGGGGAGTGGTCTGAGCTCCCCTCTCTGGGTACACTTGTATGAGTGAATGAGTCAGTGCCTCTGACCTTTGGATTCTGTGTCTCACTGGAGTACAGTGCAGAGGACCAGTCAAAACAGGGCAAAACCACTCCATGAGGTGAGGGGTTTGGAAGGAGGGAGGGAATGGGGGAAGATTCTTTAAATCATCACTTGGAAGTTCAGAACTGAGATATGAACTGGAATGGGGCCATTTGTGGGTCTGATGCAAAGTGGGGCAAGCAAGGGTTGGACTTATTTCTAGGGATTTCTCAAGGCTTTGGAGGCCTCTGGGCAGGTACTCACTTGGACATGTGCTCTCCCATGGGTTGTGAGCAGGGTCAAGGTGGTGAGTTTTCATTTGCCCTCATTCTAAGTATCCATGGAGGAAGAAGAGAGGAAGAGGAGGAGGAAGAGGAGAAGGAGAAGAGCAAAACAAAAACAAAGCAAAGAAATGACAAAACACTATGGAAAAGGGGAACAAAGACAGGGCAATGGGCCTGAGAAGCAGTCTGACCTGCTAATTGTATTTTGTCAGAGCTGCTGCTGCAAAAAAAGAGGGTGCTGGGGGCCATGGGCTGGAGGCACAGTCCAACAAGGAGAGACTGAGCTGGGGACCCCATGGGGCTAGGTTTGGGGTTGCTTGCACTGACTTCCTTGGGTTTCTTATGTGGTGGTGGGATTTGGGTGCTACCCTTCCACAGAGACACTGACACTAACTGGGGCCTTAAGAGAGATTGTTTGCTATAGGATGCGAGTGCTAGCCAGAGACACAGGATCTTATGACTCACTTCTCTTCGGGTGTAAATCTTCAATATTTGGAAATAGGGTCCCTTCATGGCCTCCCAGATCACATTTGGACTTGACTCCTCCTTCTTTTCTGAGTAACCTTGGGGAACTAGGACTCCCGACCCACTCCAAGAGGCTATACACAAAGCCACCCTGTCTTCCTTTCTCTCCTCACCTCTGATTCCCTCACAGCCTCATTCATTCATTTAACAAACAAGTTTTGGAACCTCTGCCACCTAGTAAGCACTATGCCAGGTGTGGAGGTCCCAGTGGTCCCTACCATCCAGGAAGCAGTGATACCATTGAAGATGAACATGTGTCTGAAGAAAGGACGGGAAGCCAAGCAGAAGAGATGTAGGACTAGCTTGGCTTGGCAGAAGGCATCCTGGAAGGGGCAGTAATGCAGCTGGGTGGGTTGGGCTGGAAGCTTTACAATGGTAGGAACTCAGGCGGCCCCAGCTCTGGAGAGCCATGAACACTCACTGAGCTATTCAGAGCGATCTTGGGAGGCTTAGGTGGAGGTGTTTTAGATGTTAGGTGAGTTGTAGGCCTGATTTGTTCCTAGGAGAACGAGGGGGCCTTAGGAGTGAAGGACCCTTTTCCCACTTTCTGTCCTTTGGGACTCTGGCAATCCCCACCTGACAGCTCTTGACAGAGCAGAAGCCTCAGGGACGCTAATCATGCCTGGTGGACAGTTTGGTCCAGTGGCCTTCTTAGAAACCCAGATCACAGAAAAACTATTGGTTCCTTATCCCCAGGTGAGTCAGCCCTGAATCCAGGCACCAGCCAGCTCTGGGATTTTTGCCCTGTCTTGGGCCAAATGATCCATATCTTTTTCCTAAGTTGCCGGTGGGTCCCAGGAAGAAATTGAGGGTAGCTGACTTTCAAAGCAGTTAGATTATAAATTAAATGCATTAATATCAAAACTAGGCATCTACCTCAGTGATGAAACTTAAATTGTGTCTTTTGGGGCCAGCAGGTGGCATAGTGGTTAAGGTGATGGACTCCCACATGGCCGAGTGAGGTTCGAGTCCTAGACCTGGCTACTTGAAACTAACTCTGGGCACGTGTGTGTGCATGTCCAAAATCCCAAGAAAAGAATGGAGAACATATTGTGGTGTGGCCATCCCCCTGGGGGGAGTGATTTTTCACTTTCTTTTCTCTCCGTCTCTCTCTGTGTGTCTGTTGAGCACCCGCCCCCTATAGCAAAAAAAATCTCTCTTAAAAAAATTGTGTCTTTTAATAGTTTAAAATTGAGGTCATCACTTAAAACATGAAAGCAGTGGGATGCAGATTTTGTTTTGTGTTCTTTTTGGGTAATCTCAAAAGTTCCAGGCGACTTGACCTTTCTGGGACTGCACTTCCTTCGCTCCCCTTTTCAGGCCCCTTCATTTCATATGCAACAGACGTCAGCCAGCCAGAGTGTTTCCTGAACTGCCCAAGCAGAAATCCATAGTGCTTACAAGGTAGGGAGAGCCAGAAGCCCACACATGCCCCTCCTCCCCCTTCCCAGGAGGCCCAGGATAGGGCATCCCCAGGACAGCTTTGCCCAGGGGACCCCAGAACACAAGGCAGGCACTGAGAAACAGAAGTCTCTGGGCAGGAGGTTTTAATATCCTCCTGGTTTTAATAGCTTTCCCTGAGATGGAAACTTGGGTTGAAAATGATTTACAGCTTTCCAGATTTTCTGAGTGTGTGTACTTGGGTTTATTTTTAGCCGCAGGCGTTCATTTCTTGCCAACAAAACCTGCTTGAATAAAACCAAGATTAATATTTTTACTTAACGGAAAGAGTTAGTCAGGACAGGCTTTGAACTAGAGACTCCTTATCTTGATTCAGAGTGCACTGAATGGTCTGGCCTTGGCTTTGACATCAACAAAAAGGGCCTTTGAAACTGACAAGAGAGAAGGGCCCTCCGGGGACCAGGATAGGATGCAGGAAGCGCCTATTTGTGTGACTTCTCTGAAGACTCCTTAATGGCTGCCCCCCTTCCCTCCAAGCCATCTTCCTGAAAAGGCGGGAAGGCAGTCTTGGCTTTGCTCTGAGCCGGCCGTGATTCTGATTCTACATCATTCCCAGCTGCTTTCCTTACCCTCTTCCCCACCCAGGTTTGATTCAGACTTTTGTTTCCTCTAGATTCAGATGCACCAAATTGACTCTCTTCTGCAGGATGGACTAAGGCCCAGATCCCACGTCACCTCCAGGGAGCTTCTCTGATGTTCCTTATCTAAACTTCCTCCCCTTTTGTGCTCTCCTGGTTCTTTGTTCATATTGGATGCCTGTTACATGCCAGGTACTCTTTTGGTTGCTAGAACAGTTGGTAAAACAAAGAACCTGCCCTCATGAGGTTTACATTTTAGTGGGGAGAGACAATCAATAAGTGTGTCAAATGGCACTCTGTCAGATGGTACACAGTGAGGCCAATGAGGGGTCGAGGAAATTCAGGATGGGGGAGGGAATGTGCAGAACCAGGAAAGGCTCCGAACAGGTGATATTTAACACGTGAGGAACGGATCCATGTGGCTAATGGAGAATGTTCCAGAAAAGAGAATTGCAAGGATAAAGGACTGAAGGCATGTTTAGGGTCATGAGGTGATGGAATGGACTAAGGTGCCATTTCCTGAGATGGTGAAGCAATGGGAGGTCCCTGCATGGGGGAGGCCCACTATCAGGAGCTCAGTGTTGGATGAGCCCAATTTGAAATGTCTTATCACACACTTCCAGATGTAAATGTGGACTAAATGTTGACTGTTGGATACCTGAATTAAGGGTCTAGCTCTAGGTTGAATGTTGCAAAAGTGTGGGAGATGTGAGTTGCACAGATGGTAATGAACACCATAAGGTGGATAGAAATGAGAGGACTAAGGACTGAGATTACATTGGCATCATGAAGATCATGGGAGATTTTGAAAAGAGCTACGTTGGCGCAGTGGGGAAGGTCATGACAAGAACCCGTAGAGGGTGGTAATGATCCCCGTGATTTATATTTCCGGCTTGGGAAGTTACTTGGCTAGGGTCACATAATGACGGGGCAGCAACTTCACCCAGGTCACATGTGCCCCATGCCTGTTGTTCACCCCAGTGTGTCACAGCCACTTCTCCAGGGGCTTTCTCCACCTGACTTCACAGCTCTGAGTCTTTCTAGAGGGTCTTTTGGGGTTTGGGGTAGCGGTGACCAACAGGCTAGAAACTAGAGGAATTCAGTGAGGGCCTCTTAGAACCTCTACCACCACCTTTCATTCCCACAGCCCTTTTCTCACACATGGGCACCATCAATTTATCCCAAAAATTCAGCAGATATTTGAGGAGGACCTTGAAAGGGATCACTGCAGGAGGATGCTAGAGATCCTTAGGGGATGACAAAATGTTGAATCACAGAATGTTTAGGAGTTCCTCTTGCTTTTCCTCTAGTTAGTAAATTTAAGAATCTATAAGTAATCCCCATCAGCAATATAAGAGTATATCATCTGTTCAGCTTCAAAGTTATAAAGTACCTATACACACACACACACACACACACACACATATATACACACACACACATATATGTATATATAGTCTGATTTAATTAATCGGTCTAATTAACCTCAGACTCTTAGTGTTATGAGAAACCTTAGGGATCATGTGGTTTTGTGGTTTCCAAGTTAATTTTTTTCTTCCATGAAAGCTTTGCCGGGGAGTGCAATATGCTAAACAGATGACATACTGCTATATTGCTGAGGGTGATTATTTGTAGATTCTTACTAATCAGAGGACATGTTTGCATGTGGGAGAAGTTGGCTAGGGTCACATAATGACGGGGCAGCAACTTCACCCAGGTCACATGTGCCCCATGCCTGTTGTTCACCCCAGTGTGTCACAGCCACTTCTCCAGGGGCTTTCTCCACCTGACTTCACAGCTCTGAGTCTTTCTAGAGGGTCTTTTGGGGTTTGGGGTAGCGGTGACCAACAGGCTAGAAACTAGAGGAATTCAGTGAGGGCCTCTTAGAACCTCTACCACCACCTTTCATTCCCACAGCCCTTTTCTCACACATGGGCACCATCAATTTATCCCAAAAATTCAGCAGATATTTGAGGAGGACCTTGAAAGGGATCACTGCAGGAGGATGCTAGAGATCCTTAGGGGATGACAAAATGTTGAATCACAGAATGTTTAGGAGTTCCTCTTGCTTTTCCTCTAGTTAGTAAATTTAAGAATCTATAAGTAATCCCCATCAGCAATATAAGAGTATATCATCTGTTCAGCTTCAAAGTTATAAAGTACCTATACACACACACACACACACACACACACATATATACACACACACACATATATGTATATATAGTCTGATTTAATTAATCGGTCTAATTAACCTCAGACTCTTAGTGTTATGAGAAACCTTAGGGATCATGTGGTTTTGTGGTTTCCAAGTTAATTTTTTTCTTCCATGAAAGCTTTGCCGGGGAGTGCAATATGCTAAACAGATGACATACTGCTATATTGCTGAGGGTGATTATTTGTAGATTCTTACTAATCAGAGGACATGTTTGCATGTGGGAGAAGGAGAGAGGGGGGGAGACTGGGAAGAGTGGTAGAGGGTGTTTAAAGGTCATTGGAGGTTCAGTGGGGTCCTTTCTCCTGGATACAAATTCTCTTCTTTTTTTATTTTTAATTGTTTTTGCTACAGGGTGGGTGCATTTACTTGGAAGAAAGAAAGTAAGAAAGCACTCCTCATGGGGTATGCTCACATTGTAATCCCTTCTCTATTTCTCCTTTAGAGATGTTGGGCACATACATGCACTCAGCAATGTTTTTCAAGCTGCTGAATCTCAGATGGAGTAGTTTGCCAAGTGGGATCTAGACACCTAGCCACCACACCACTGGTTGGTCCACCAATCCTTCTCTCTGAGACTCAGGAGGGCTGACAGTGGAGATGGGAGATACAGTAAAATTAGGACCCATTTTGTGATCCATGCAAATCCTATGTAAAGACTTTTGGCAGTCTGCTTTTCTGGGGGATCTCCTTTTTTTTTTTCCCATTGGGATGCAAAACTGCTCTCAGGGTACCTGATCCTCATTTCCATAGTTGGAATATTGGGACAATGATAGGCACAATAACAGTCACCTTTCAGGGTTGTCTTGAGCACAGAGTGAGAAGACATGCAGTGCTCAGCACCAGGAGGTGTTCAGTAAGTGGCAGTTCTTGCTCTCAGTGTCAGTTCTCCTCCTTCTCTAGGCTTCCTGATATGAAGCAATGAGATGCACTCTGGGCATTAGTGAGTGGGTGGGCCACTGGAGGAACTTGGGAACCTGGGTCCGTTCTTCTAGGATAGGCAAAAATGCAGAGTCTCGAAGGTGGATAGGAAAAGGGAATTAACTGCCTCCATGTGGGGTCCCTTCCTTACTGTCTTTGTCATGGCTCTGTCCTTCCTTTGTTATCTTGTGCGGATGATGACCTAGAATAAACACCAAGGAACTATTAGACAAGCGGGATTACAGGGAGCTTGGCTGCCCCATTTCTGGTGTACATCCACGGGGAGGTATCATTCAAATACTCCAAAATCCTCTTTTCCACCAAGTCCAGGAACAAGACAAGTGAACCTATGGTTCAGGCTTTTCTGTCCCTGCCTGCTGGGGTTCTCCCTTCTGGAGAAATTTAGTCTATTTGTTTGCCAGATGTTTCTCACATCTCACTCTTAAAAACCATACCGTAAGCCAAACAAAATCATCTTATAGGACCTCTAAAGAAACTGGAACAGAGGAGTGTTTACATATATGGCAGAGGAGTATCTCATCCACTGGATGGCTGTCAATTCCTATATGAGGAGAGAACTTGTACTGCCTTTGCCAGGATGCTACCAGGGGCAGAACCCAGAGTCAAAAGTTGGTACAAATGCATTCAGCTAAGGGATCCTTGAGCTCCCAACAAGCCAAATGGGCAGCATTGCTGCCTGGCTTTTGGGCCTGCCAATGGGAAATCACACTCACACCCACATAAATGCTTAATCAGAAGAATGTTTCTGGGTTCTTCTTGCTTTTCCCTAATGAGTAGATTTAAGAATCACAAGTAACCACCATCAGCAATATAATAGTATATTATCACACATGACCCTGGGTTGGAAGATCAGGATTTGATTGAAGATGGTTGGATGGGGTTTGGAAGGGCAGGTGGAGAGGCAAGCATCAGCTGAAGGGTGCCTTGTCCCCCTCTGAATGCGCTAGTGACCAGCAGATGTACAGTTGTGGAGACACACAAGAAGGCTGCTTGGAGAAGCTGAATCCTGTTTGCTGTAGGAATTGTTCTTTGTTCAAAAATGAGTGCTACTGTGGTTCATAAGCTAGAAATGGATATAGGGAGAGACAGAACAAACCTATATTTTTGGGAGCAATCTGCCTCATTTGCCTTGTTTTTGTAAGCTCTTAATAACTCTCTCTCTCAAAAAAAAAAAAAAAAAAGTTTAGGGCTAGCCTGTGACATGGTGGTTAAGGTGGCTGGATTCCACATGGCCACTGCATGATTTAGTCTTGGACCAGTAGCTTGATCAACACACTGGGTATGTGTGCATACATGGTCAAAATCCCAAGAGGAGACTGGAGGAGAAGGGATTTTGGTTTGGCCATCCCCAGGGGGCTAGAGGGGGTTTCACTCTCTATCTCTCCCTCTCTGTCTCTTTCCATTGAGTGCAGATTTTTAAAAAAATGTTCAAAGAAGAAAAGGATAGTTTTATGGAAATACAATTTTATACCTAGATCCTCAAGTGTATGATGTATTGAGTCGTCGGAAAAGTCATGATGTATTTTTGCATAGAAAAACAGAAAAATACGTCATGACTTTTCCAACAACCCAATATTTAAGAGGGCCCACATGTATTTACAGATCTATGTGCCAATGACATAAACACACACATCCTGGTCAATTTCTTCCCACATATTTTTGAGTTAAAATTATAATCTCTACCTTGAGTTTTTCCTTTTCTTTTCTTTCTTTCTTTCTTTTTTTTTTTCTTTTTTCTTTTTTTTTTTTTTAACCTCTATGCCCCTAGAAGTGCAGATTCCCTGCTCAGGGGTAGAAGGACTACAGAAAGACAAGAGAGACATTGAGAGACACTGAGAATCAGGCTGAGTGGCATCCTTCCAGTCCTGTCCTGACTAATTCTTCTGCCCCTTGGAGACAAGTCTCCTTGTCATGAACTTTTAAACCTGGCCTCCCCACTATACAGCAGTCTGTGGAAGGAGGAAACAGGACTCCTATTTCTTGTCACTCCCATCAGCACCCGACTCACATTCCAGACATGGACCCAGCTCCTGCCCATGTTGGTTTGGCCTCTGGAGGACACTGGGTACACAGGTGGGGACCATTCTCCAGCTGGCTTCCAGCTGCCACATCAAGGCAGAGGGAAGGGCCAGACATGTGGTCAGCCCCAGTTTTGAAGACTGCCTTCTGTTCTGATGGACCCTCCCAACCCTGTTCCTCATGGCTTCTGGGCCAGTGAATGCTTTAGGAGAACCCACATTGCCAAACAGGAAAGTACACAATGGTGTGCATTTGAGTTGCAGAGGGGAAACTGAAGCAAATAGAGATATATTAATTCATAAATCAAACAGGCAGATTTGGGGTTAGCCAGATATTTTACTTTGGAAGGACTTTGTGAATCTATTTGGAAGGGCAGAATATTATTTAATTTTTGGCTCAGTGTCGTGAAGTTTTGTTTTTGTAAGGAAAACAAGGCTGGTGTGGCCTCTACACTGGCCTTCTCTGCTCCAATCTTTCTGGACTGTGAACACCATCTTGGGTGGCCAGTCCTGGTAGACCACTCGTGGGTGACACCTGGGTGAGGAAATGGCACAGGTACTTGTTATGGATGGAGGGGTGTTCTAGGCCCCAAAACACCAGCTACACTTGTTCTGGCCACCCTGTTTGTGCTCCTCACCTCTGTCTGAAATTGAGCAAGGCCCCCCATTTTTTTTTTGTAAGTGTTTTTGCTATAGGACTTGTGTACTCATCAGAGAGAGACAGAGAAGGAAAAGTGAGAATTCACACCCCTGGCAGGGACAATGGACAAACCACAATCCTTCCTCCTCCTTTCTCCTCTCAGGACATGGGGCACATATGCATATGTATCCAGTGTGACTTTTAAGCCATTGGGTTTGGGATTCGAACTGCACAGTCAGCCATGTGGGATCTAGCACATTAACCTCCATGCTACCTGCTGGCCCCAAGACTAGAATATTTTAAGGAGCTTGCCTTTCTTCTTGTCCTACAAAGACCCCCCCAGGCCTTAGCTTACAGTGCACATTAGAAGCCTCAAGATGATCAAAGATGGAGCAAACTAGCAGTGTAGTCATGGTGGTGTTTACAGTGTTAGTAACAGCGATGGCAAACACATGGGGCTTGTGATAGGCCGCACATTGCTCTGAGTGCTGTCCTTAACCAGTGCTGTCATCATTCCCACTTGCCAATTAGGAAACTAAGGCACAGAAAGGGTTAGTGACTTCCTGAGGTCACATGGCATGATTGCAGGGAATTCAAACCCAGTTTGTCAAGCTCTAGAGCCCAGGCTCTTCAATACTATGCCATATTGCTGCTCTGCTGTGAGTGTGTTACTTCTAAGCCATGCAAGAGGCACAGGGCACACAAAGCCAGAGAGATTTCGGAGGAAAGAGCATGCTGAGGCCACAGAAAAATGGCAGAACTCAGACTCTATTGTCACTTTCTGACTATCAAACTTTACTCTGCTTTGATGATCAGGTTCCAAGCTCAGGCCGTTTCAGGGTAAGGAAGGAGTTGGTGGGCTCTATGTGCAGAAGCTCCCAGTAGTACCCAGTTTTGTGGGCCAGGCCTGCTTATGACATGTTATGTCTAAATCAAGTCAAGCCATTTTTGAGCCAGGAAAGGGTGGATATTACTATTTAAAGGGATCCCTTTTGCCTTTTTCCCACCTCAGGCCAAGGTTTCCTCCCTAGTTTACCTTCTGTGTTAATGAAGCAGTAGCACATGAGGCCAAATTGATTCAGGAAGAATCAATAGCGCAGTCCTGGCAGATATGCCTTATGCCCTACAGTTAAGCTGTTACAACCTGCCTATTGGAGTTAATGTAGAGGAAGTGGTCCCTGGGGCCTCTGAGAGCCTGGCTTGGTGCCGAGGATGCTGCCGCTAAGTGAGACACAGAAGTGGATGCAGAATCTTGAACGAAAGTGTCTGGGGATCTTGCCAGCTGTTCGTTTCCACTGCAGACTTGGAAACAACCACTTGCCTCCTGAGTTGGGTGGCCTCAGCTCCGTGGCTAACTGCTAAGGGACTCCATGTTTTGTCATCCCTGGCAGTAGTCTGGAGGGGCCGTTGATCCATCTGAGCTCTGATTTCATGTCTGACTTGAAGGGCCAGATCTAAGGTCCTTTAAGGAGGAATAGAACAGAGTGCAGTAGGGGTGGGGACTGCTTCCTAATAAAGTTTTTCTTTAAATAAGAATAGAGTCAAGAATTAGAATACATAGTGGGACAACCAAATGGAGGAGGACAAATGAAGCTCACAGAATATGTGCGCTCATGTGTGTGTGTGTGTGTGTGTGTGTGTGTGAAAGAGAGAGAGAGAATTCTATTTAACAATCATTTATTGAGCATCTACTCCTTTCTGGGCTAAGTGCAACTTGAGATAGGAAAGAG
>NW_006208084.1:3273792-3298009 GCF_000334495.1 Tupaia belangeri chinensis | reverse complement strand
AAGAGTGACAGATTCTTTGAGATGGAAGAGTTCAATTTGCAGCTCGAAGTAAGCAAACCTCCTTCTGCTCCTTGACAAAGTCCAATCAAGAGACCATCTATCCCCACTTGATGGGGCTACTCTGCCCCTATAGCAGACTCGCCTGCCTTTTGTCATTGGTTTGTGGTACTAGATGACTTTCTCTTTGGTTGAGCCGATGAATGTTACTCTCCGAAAGTTCTAGTTTGTGTTTTCAAGACCTGTCCATATGCTTCTTCATGTGCTGGCTTTACAAATAACTCAAGACAGCTATGGGGCACTACTTTACCACATAAAGTTGAAAGAGAAGATGTAGCCTCTTAGAATCTCCAAGTCAAGTCCTCTGTGGTCTGTGTTCCACTGCACGTGGTGAATGCCTCTTTCAGCCTTTGACATGTTGGGTCTATTTCTGTACCGATGGTCACCTAGTATTTTTACTGAGTAGCTCCTTTCTGCCAGACATTGTAGTAAAAAAATTCACGAGATTGTCTGCTTAATCCTCATTCCAATTCCCTTAGGTAGAGCTGCACCCTCTTCACAGGTCAGAAAATAAATGCTCCGAAAGAGGAAACTGCTTCCCCTCTCTGTCCGTTTTCATATCTATGTAATGTAGCTGTGAATACTGCCCTTGTCAAGCAAATAAGGAGAGTCAGTAAGTGAAATGTACTGTTGCGCATAGTAAGTGTGCAATAAATGAGAGCTGTATTTATCGTAATAATCCATTCATGGTCTGCCTATCCCACTTTTGGTGACGATGATGATATTAATAGCATTTATCTAATGCAAACTACATCCAAGACAGTGTCAAGAATTTAATGTGTGTCATCTTCTCTAATCCCTTTAATTTAGGAGACTGGCACCACTAAGTTTCCTGTGTAATTGAAGAGGAAATGGAGGCCAGAAGTAAAATTACTTACTTGCTTGTCACAATAGCCATAGATGGCAGAGCTGGGATTGAAACTGTTTGGTTTGGCTCCTGAGCCCCCACTCCCAAATGCACTCTCTTCCACTTCTTCTTTATTGACTTAGACTCCGTTAAACCCCTTGTTTCTAAGGGCTGGATACTGAGAATCCCATCAGGATGCTGAATGGTAAATTGAGGGAGTGGGGTGCATCACCATTTGTGGCATGTCAGTAAGTGGCAGATTTACACATGCAAACAAAGAGCCCCAAATGAGTTGGAAGTTAAGAAAGCACCCAGTAGAATGTGGTTTGGGAGGCCATGGCACTGCCAAAAGTAGATTTGGGGTTATGGTGAGGTCATGAAACCCCCTCTATCCCCTGCCAGAGTATGGGGTGAATATAATCTAGGAATTTGGGGGCAGGAAATTGTGATTATTTGAGTCAGTTAACTTGAATGAGGGCTGCTTCTCTTTTTCCTCCACACCTCCCTTTCATCTCAGTGTCTCTTGGAAAATTCTCACTCTTACAAACATAAATATTTACTTGATTTGGTGCAAAAATAAGAGAATAATCCCAGGACCCTTGAGGCTAGCATACACCCTGAGAGGTCATTCCTGATGTGATTCAGGCCTTGCTAGCCTCTCTGTCTCTGTCTCGTTCTCTGCAGTGATCCGGGCCAAGGTGGTGGGAAAGAAGCTGGTGAAGGAAGGGCCCTTTGGCACTCTGGTCTACACCGTCAAGCAGATGAAGGTGAGTGAAATCATCAGCCTGGCTCCAGAAGGGCTTCTGGGTTTTTGCCATGTGAATCCTGGCCATGGGAGGCAAAGTAGGTTGGAACTGGTGTACGTGTTTTTTTAGTGTTGAAGCCCTAGTCAGCCCTAGCTCTCATGCCTTGCTGGACAGGGAGCTGCTGAGGCAGTCGAAATGGATGGGTGAGGAATAGAGCTGGTGGCTGCTTCATTCCAGAACCAGTGCAGGTGGAGTCACTTGGGGCACTTGGTAGGAGGCTGGACCAGAGAGCAGGTAGTGTTGTTACCTGATATCTATGGGACCTTGGGCAAGTCACTGACCCTCTCTAGGCTTTAGTTTTTCCTCAATTATAAATTGAGGGTTTGGATGAGAAGGTCTCCAGGGACTCTTCCAAGCTCTGACTTGCTGGGATTCAGTAATGCTTAAGTGGTTGTTGAGGTAATTACTTAAGTGTACACCCTTCAGATCTTTACACTAAACCTGTGCTGATCACAGGAGCCTTGTTCCAATGTAGGAGCTGCATTCACTTTCTCTATTTTTTTCAGCTCTAGTTATCTTCCTGTGTCCCAGGTAGTTAGCAACATTTACTATGTACATTCATATTGTGAAGCATTTTGCTGAGCACATGAACATAATGAAGCACTTAAGGAAGTCTGCATTAAGATAAAGATATTAGATTCGAAACCTAACAGTTTGTTCATTTTGGACTCAGTCCTTTTCCTGGGCCTCATCTCTTAAATGTATAGATGGGCTTGAAGTTGTGCTTAGTGCTAAGAGCCCTCCCAGTCCAGGTGTTCTGTGCACCCTGGGGTACTGGCAGTGGCAGTGCAACTTCAGAACAGGAGCCGATAGTGGAAGGGGGTTTATCTCAGCACAAGGATTGGGGCTTCATTTCACACAACTCAGCAACTGGTCCATCACCCACTTCTGTAAGCACCTCCCTATGTGTGAGCTCTATGCAGAGCTAGGGGGCCCAAGAGCCCACGATGGATATGCAGTTTCTCCCTTTAGGAACTAAGGTCAGATTGGGAGAAAGACAGGTGCATGATTGGTTAGAAGTTCCAGGTGGGATGTGCTCAAGACCAAGTAAATGGCAACCCTTCTCATCTCTGCATCCCCAGCACTTAGGGTGGGACATGGCATACAACAGGGTCTTAGTGAGTGCTTATCCACC
Source organism: Tupaia belangeri chinensis (assembly GCF_000334495.1). Taxonomy (NCBI): domain Eukaryota; kingdom Metazoa; phylum Chordata; class Mammalia; order Scandentia; family Tupaiidae; genus Tupaia; species Tupaia belangeri. The sequence goes on along the minus strand of NW_006208084.1, from coordinate 3,295,164 downwards.
TCATCAGGGCATGAGGGTGAGACTCTCCCAAGGGGGTAAGCCTTCATGCTCAGGTACAAAGGAGTGGGGGAGTACAGACCACAGGTGGTACCCAACCATCCAGGAGGTCGACTTCCAGGCCTCATTATTCCAGTGTCCTGGGCCTGAGGCTAAATGTACTAATTTTGTGGAACCTGTTGCTTTGGATTCAATTTTGGAAACAGCCACAGCCTTCTGGTTATGTAATGTCCAGAGTCAGCCCTGGCCAGCTTCCCTTGGCTGCCTAAGCTTGGTCATGAGACCAGTTTATGTCTTCAGACTGCCCCAGGGAGAGAAGAGTGGGCGGAGGTGGGGAACCAGCAAGAGCAACAACAACCCCTTAAACCCACTTTGCAACCTCTGGCAGCTGGTGAAGGAATGCCAAAGCATATTAGACCAAAGCAGAGGTTCAGAAAACACATTCGCTTGCCTGCTCTGGAACAATCCTCATTATGAGACACTCCATAGCCGGCAGAGCGCTGGGAGGCACTAGTTTCTAAGCTTGCTTATCTTGCTTCTTGCCTTCAGGGCCTGGACACCAGGTGGCCAGAGGCCCCTCCTGTGGGCGGAATGTCCCATTTTCCCCTCCCTGGTCAGACCAGCCACCGGGGGTGACTTAGAGGCCAAATAAAATTTGCCGGCCCATCAGCTTCAGAGCATGACCCTCCACCCCAGGCCAGGGTGTAAACTTTCCAGGCACCATCCCTGACCTAGGTACACGGAATCAGAGTGCTTGCTTGTTTAAAATCACTCATTTTACTTCTGACAGAGACTCAAAGGGGCGATGACTTGCCCAGAGTCATGTATTTAATATTTAATTCAGAGCAGATCTGGTTCCCAAGTTGAGGGATTGGCATTCCTTCCCAATCCTTTTTTTTTTTTTGGTCAGGGAGTACATGTGCTTACCAGAGAGAAACGGAAACCAGTAGGGGAGAGGGAGAGAGTGAGAACACCCCAATGATCGTACTATAATTCCTTTCTCCATCTTTTGGGATTTGGGGCATGTATCATGTGTCCAGTGTAGTTTTCAAGTTGCTGGGGCTGGGATTCAAACTGTATGGTTGGCAGTGTGGGATCTGGCTCCCTTAACCACCAGGCCATGGAAGAGGTCCCTCATCCTGTGTTCTTTACATGACTCCTGAAATCTCTCTACCATTCTACTTCAATCATCATTCATATTCTAATGCTTATTTTTAAAATTCATGATAGAGTGTGTGTGTGCACACATATGTGAGTGACAGATTCTTTGAGATGGAAGAGTTCAATTTGCAGCTCGAAGTAAGCAAACCTCCTTCTGCTCCTTGACAAAGTCCAATCAAGAGACCATCTATCCCCACTTGATGGGGCTACTCTGCCCCTATAGCAGACTCGCCTGCCTTTTGTCATTGGTTTGTGGTACTAGATGACTTTCTCTTTGGTTGAGCCGATGAATGTTACTCTCCGAAAGTTCTAGTTTTTGTTTTCAAGACCTGTCCATATGCTTCTTCATGTGCTGGCTTTACAAATAACTCAAGACAGCTATGGGGCACTACTTTACCACATAAAGTTGAAAGAGAAGATGTAGCCTCTTAGAATCTCCAAGTCAAGTCCTCTGTGGTCTGTGTTCCACTGCACGTGGTGAATGCCTCTTTCAGCCTTTGACATGTTGGGTCTATTTCTGTACCGATGGTCACCTAGTATTTTTACTGAGTAGCTCCTTTCTGCCAGACATTGTAGTAAAAAAATTCACGAGATTGTCTGCTTAATCCTCATTCCAATTCCCTTAGGTAGAGCTGCACCCTCTTCACAGGTCAGAAAATAAATGCTCCGAAAGAGGAAACTGCTTCCCCTCTCTGTCCGTTTTCATATCTATGTAATGTAGCTGTGAATACTGCCCTTGTCAAGCAAATAAGGAGAGTCAGTAAGTGAAATGTACTGTTGCGCATAGTAAGTGTGCAATAAATGAGAGCTGTATTTATCGTAATAATCCATTCATGGTCTGCCTATCCCACTTTTGGTGACGATGATGATATTAATAGCATTTATCTAATGCAAACTACATCCAAGACAGTGTCAAGAATTTAATGTGTGTCATCTTCTCTAATCCCTTTAATTTAGGAGACTGGCACCACTAAGTTTCCTGTGTAATTGAAGAGGAAATGGAGGCCAGAAGTAAAATTACTTACTTGCTTGTCACAATAGCCATAGATGGCAGAGCTGGGATTGAAACTGTTTGGTTTGGCTCCTGAGCCCCCACTCCCAAATGCACTCTCTTCCACTTCTTCTTTATTGACTTAGACTCCGTTAAACCCCTTGTTTCTAAGGGCTGGATACTGAGAATCCCATCAGGATGCTGAATGGTAAATTGAGGGAGTGGGGTGCATCACCATTTGTGGCATGTCAGTAAGTGGCAGATTTACACATGCAAACAAAGAGCCCCAAATGAGTTGGAAGTTAAGAAAGCACCCAGTAGAATGTGGTTTGGGAGGCCATGGCACTGCCAAAAGTAGATTTGGGGTTATGGTGAGGTCATGAAACCCCCTCTATCCCCTGCCAGAGTATGGGGTGAATATAATCTAGGAATTTGGGGGCAGGAAATTGTGATTATTTGAGTCAGTTAACTTGAATGAGGGCTGCTTCTCTTTTTCCTCCACACCTCCCTTTCATCTCAGTGTCTCTTGGAAAATTCTCACTCTTACAAACATAAATATTTACTTGATTTGGTGCAAAAATAAGAGAATAATCCCAGGACCCTTGAGGCTAGCATACACCCTGAGAGGTCATTCCTGATGTGATTCAGGCCTTGCTAGCCTCTCTGTCTCTGTCTCGTTCTCTGCAGTGATCCGGGCCAAGGTGGTGGGAAAGAAGCTGGTGAAGGAAGGGCCCTTTGGCACTCTGGTCTACACCGTCAAGCAGATGAAGGTGAGTGAAATCATCAGCCTGGCTCCAGAAGGGCTTCTGGGTTTTTGCCATGTGAATCCTGGCCATGGGAGGCAAAGTAGGTTGGAACTGGTGTACGTGTTTTTTTAGTGTTGAAGCCCTAGTCAGCCCTAGCTCTCATGCCTTGCTGGACAGGGAGCTGCTGAGGCAGTCGAAATGGATGGGTGAGGAATAGAGCTGGTGGCTGCTTCATTCCAGAACCAGTGCAGGTGGAGTCACTTGGGGCACTTGGTAGGAGGCTGGACCAGAGAGCAGGTAGTGTTGTTACCTGATATCTATGGGACCTTGGGCAAGTCACTGACCCTCTCTAGGCTTTAGTTTTTCCTCAATTATAAATTGAGGGTTTGGATGAGAAGGTCTCCAGGGACTCTTCCAAGCTCTGACTTGCTGGGATTCAGTAATGCTTAAGTGGTTGTTGAGGTAATTACTTAAGTGTACACCCTTCAGATCTTTACACTAAACCTGTGCTGATCACAGGAGCCTTGTTCCAATGTAGGAGCTGCATTCACTTTCTCTATTTTTTTCAGCTCTAGTTATCTTCCTGTGTCCCAGGTAGTTAGCAACATTTACTATGTACATTCATATTGTGAAGCATTTTGCTGAGCACATGAACATAATGAAGCACTTAAGGAAGTCTGCATTAAGATAAAGATATTAGATTCGAAACCTAACAGTTTGTTCATTTTGGACTCAGTCCTTTTCCTGGGCCTCATCTCTTAAATGTATAGATGGGCTTGAAGTTGTGCTTAGTGCTAAGAGCCCTCCCAGTCCAGGTGTTCTGTGCACCCTGGGGTACTGGCAGTGGCAGTGCAACTTCAGAACAGGAGCCGATAGTGGAAGGGGGTTTATCTCAGCACAAGGATTGGGGCTTCATTTCACACAACTCAGCAACTGGTCCATCACCCACTTCTGTAAGCACCTCCCTATGTGTGAGCTCTATGCAGAGCTAGGGGGCCCAAGAGCCCACGATGGATATGCAGTTTCTCCCTTTAGGAACTAAGGTCAGATTGGGAGAAAGACAGGTGCATGATTGGTTAGAAGTTCCAGGTGGGATGTGCTCAAGACCAAGTAAATGGCAACCCTTCTCATCTCTGCATCCCCAGCACTTAGGGTGGGACATGGCATACAACAGGGTCTTAGTGAGTGCTTATCCACCTCATCAGGGCATGAGGGTGAGACTCTCCCAAGGGGGTAAGCCTTCATGCTCAGGTACAAAGGAGTGGGGGAGTACAGACCACAGGTGGTACCCAACCATCCAGGAGGTCGACTTCCAGGCCTCATTATTCCAGTGTCCTGGGCCTGAGGCTAAATGTACTAATTTTGTGGAACCTGTTGCTTTGGATTCAATTTTGGAAACAGCCACAGCCTTCTGGTTATGTAATGTCCAGAGTCAGCCCTGGCCAGCTTCCCTTGGCTGCCTAAGCTTGGTCATGAGACCAGTTTATGTCTTCAGACTGCCCCAGGGAGAGAAGAGTGGGCGGAGGTGGGGAACCAGCAAGAGCAACAACAACCCCTTAAACCCACTTTGCAACCTCTGGCAGCTGGTGAAGGAATGCCAAAGCATATTAGACCAAAGCAGAGGTTCAGAAAACACATTCGCTTGCCTGCTCTGGAACAATCCTCATTATGAGACACTCCATAGCCGGCAGAGCGCTGGGAGGCACTAGTTTCTAAGCTTGCTTATCTTGCTTCTTGCCTTCAGGGCCTGGACACCAGGTGGCCAGAGGCCCCTCCTGTGGGCGGAATGTCCCATTTTCCCCTCCCTGGTCAGACCAGCCACCGGGGGTGACTTAGAGGCCAAATAAAATTTGCCGGCCCATCAGCTTCAGAGCATGACCCTCCACCCCAGGCCAGGGTGTAAACTTTCCAGGCACCATCCCTGACCTAGGTACACGGAATCAGAGTGCTTGCTTGTTTAAAATCACTCATTTTACTTCTGACAGAGACTCAAAGGGGCGATGACTTGCCCAGAGTCATGTATTTAATATTTAATTCAGAGCAGATCTGGTTCCCAAGTTGAGGGATTGGCATTCCTTCCCAATCCTTTTTTTTTTTTTGGTCAGGGAGTACATGTGCTTACCAGAGAGAAACGGAAACCAGTAGGGGAGAGGGAGAGAGTGAGAACACCCCAATGATCGTACTATAATTCCTTTCTCCATCTTTTGGGATTTGGGGCATGTATCATGTGTCCAGTGTAGTTTTCAAGTTGCTGGGGCTGGGATTCAAACTGTATGGTTGGCAGTGTGGGATCTGGCTCCCTTAACCACCAGGCCATGGAAGAGGTCCCTCATCCTGTGTTCTTTACATGACTCCTGAAATCTCTCTACCATTCTACTTCAATCATCATTCATATTCTAATGCTTATTTTTAAAATTCATGATAGAGTGTGTGTGTGCACACATATGTGAGAGAAAAAGAGAGAGAAAGAGAAAAATCCTTCCACGGGCTCTGTTAACACAGCAGTCCCCTTTCCTACAGTCCTCTGGCTCACCAGAATCCTGGGCATGCACACATGCACCTGATGCATTTTCAGGCTTACTAGTCCAGGGATTCAAACTGTGGGTGTCATGTGGCTTCCAGCATGGTAGTCTGGCATACTACCAATGATAGTAAAAAGGATGGATGGTGGTCCTGGAGGCTTCTTATTGTTTTTAAATTATTTATTTAATTTTGTTTATTCATTCATCTATTTTATTTTGGCCAGAGGGAGACACACACACACACACACACACACACACACACACACAGAGGGAAAGTGAGAAAGTAAGTCACCAGGTCCAGGATTCAAACCATGGTCAGTCATGTGGGAGTGCTCAGCACCTTAACCACCACGTCACCTGCTGGTTCTGGCTTCTTATTAACTCTGACCCTCCTACTAGCCTAGTTAGTGACTTTCTATACAGAAAGATCTCTGGATTCTGCTGGTCTCTAGGTATCAGCCTATCAGAGAAGGTGAGGACTAGGAATAGGAGCTATAGTTCATCCATCCTCCCACCCTCTCTCTGCTATAAGCTGGGAATACAAAGATTATACTTGTTATAATTAACATAAGACTCCACATTATTAGCATCTCTTGGGCATTTGCTATGTGCCAGGCATTCTGCTAAGCCTTTGCATAGGTCAAGCCCTCACAAGAGCACTGTGAAGTACATAACAATATCCTCTATTTTGTAGGTGGTAACTGAGACTTAGCAGGTTACATACTAGTCAAGATCATATGGCTAAAAACTGAAACTAAAAGCTGGAGCAAAACTGTAGGGTCTTTGCCTACAGGGAGATAACAGAACAATGGAGCAGCAGACTGATTCATAATTTCTACCCACTGTGGGGGCTAGCTGCTCCTCCATATTCCTTGTTTCTGGTCTCCACAGCAAACAAAAAGAGATTTGGAGTTATTGGTTTGTCATCCTGTAGTGTATAAAGTTCTTTTTTTTATGATTTAAAAAAAAATTTCAGAATTTATTTATTTATTTATTTAGGTTTGAGAGAAGTTTTTGCTATAGGGCATGTGTGCTTGCCAGAAAGAGAGAGACAGAGAGACAGAAAGCGAGAAATCACACCCTAGGGGGGATGGCCATGCTACAATCCCTTCTTCATTCTCCTCTCAGGATCTTGGGCACACATGCACATGCGCCTGGCGTGAATTTAAGCCACTGGGTCTGGGACGTGAACCACGGTCGACTAGTTCTTGATGTGAAACACAGTGCAAAGGGTATATCAGAAAAAATCTTTATAGGCGGGATGGGGGAGAGAGGCAAGCCCTCCGAGTTTGGCATTGGTCGCTGGGTGGTTTTGTTCTAGCGGATTAGAGAGTCTACCCCAGAGAGTCAGACAGGGTAAGCAAGAGCTCACTTCGAGCAGAACTAAAGGAACTTGGAGAACGTGCAAATTCAAGACACCCTGTCTGACCCCTCTTCTCTTTCTGACAGAACGCAGGCAGGTCTCATCCTGTCTGCTAACTCTGGAACCTCAGATCTACTTCTCAGGCACACCCTGAGTGTGCAGAGACCCATGGTGTGATTGTGAAGGGGGTGAAGGTGTTCGCATTGCACACCCAAAGCTGGAGACTTGCTGGAACTGAGACACTGGGCTGTTGGACAAAGATGGAAGTTTCCAGAACTGGCCGCTCTAATCTGTGTAGGGCATGGGGGAATGGGGGATCAGGAGTGGTATGCTTATCTCCCATCAGGACCATGAGAAAGAGGTCCACTTTGCCAAGAGCTATTATTTGTGTAGTAGGGACATGATCACAGGCTAGCTGCAGGGGACTGCATGTGGGGGACATTATGTCCCTGCTTGTCCTACGAGGTCCCCTGGGGACACCCACTGGTCATGTGCTTTGTATGTCCTGATTTGGGCAGGACAGATTTGCTGGGTAATGGCAATGCTTAGCCCTGGGGACTCCCTTTTTTTAGTGATCTATCTAACCAAATGAACAACAACAGGTCTTGCCTTTAATGCTCCAGCTACAGGCCTCTGTGACACCCAGCCCACAGGGTTCCACTCCTATTCTTTCAGTGTTTGTGACTCTTCATGGTTTAAGACCCTTGTCTAGCCCTCTACAGAGACTGACTCTATGTCAGGCGCTTTGCATCTCCAGCTAGGCAGCCCATTCTACAAGAGAAAGACCCTATCCTTGGTATCTCAGTCAGGGCCCTGATGTCTCCAAACCCCAGTTGCTTGGCCTTTTAATAAGCTGTGGGTTTGAATGCATTCATGCTGCCATTGTAGAGCTGAGACAACATCTCATAACAAATACACAGATGCCCCCAGACTCAGAAATGTCTTCCTTACATTATTTGTCCCTTCACCCACAAGGGACTTTGTGCAGATAGTGCCAAGAAGGAGGGTCCAAGCCTTGCAGAGACTAGTTGAGAAGAATAACCTGCTCACATCTGAAGTTCTGAATCAGCCATCACTATTTTGGCTAAGGAACAAGTTGGGGCAAAGACACTTAGGAAGAGAGGATCAAACCTTCCTTCCTCTCCTTATAAATTTTAGGTTCGAAGCCGACTTTTCCTGGATGCGGTGTGCCAAGTGCTATTCTGAGTCATGTAATTCTCCAAAACAGTTCGGCTCATTTTGCAGATGAGGGAACTGAGGCCCAAAGAGCTAAGTAACTTACCACATGGCTAATATGTGGTGCAGACAAAATTCAAACTCTGACTATCAGACTCCAAAACTGGAATTTGCCACGAATCCTCCTTATTGATGGTTGGATCAGATTACTTTTAATGTTCCTTCTAATTCTGAAATTCTGATTTCAGGACATTATAAACCTGTTATGACCCTCTTAAATTTGTTAAATCCATTCTAGATCTCTGTGATTGCAAGCCTAATGATACTTTTAGGGTCAACATTTAGATCAAGATAGAATTATTACAGAGAAAAGAAAACTAACTGAATAAAATCTACTTTTACCATGTTTTTAGAGTTGACCTTCAAATGCAGCACTGTATTTGTGAGACTCAGTCATTTATAAGTTTGCAAGTGCTAGAAATGAAGTTAAAATACAGGTCCCTTCAAACTTAAGAAGGAGCAGCAATGCCAAATTGCTATTGACTAATGGAGTTCTTCCTACACAATTCAGTTCACCAGACTCTATGGAGAGGCTTGATTCTCACCTGTGAAGCAGGGGGAGATTGATGCAGAAGGAGCTAAGGTTCCAATAGCCTAGGCCCAAAAGAGCTAAAGGGAGTACTTAGCTGAGGGTCTGCCAAAACCTTAAGAATGCCCACACCAAATTGAGAAGTTGCTCTGCACAGCAGTTAAATGCAAGGAATGTTCTCTGAAGGCCACACTCCATGGCACATACATAATAGGACTCTTAAACGTGGTCCTGGTTACTCTGGAGATGAACCGACCATCCCTGGGGAGGTCATCTTTATGACTTGATTTAGCCCAGTCCTCCCATGGCATAGCTGAACACCAAGTGTGGACAGCACTTCTCTAAGTGCTTAGCTGTGTTTCTTTGTTCAGCTGGCATGCCTCAGGGGGAAGAGGGATGCACAAGGGAGCCTGCCTGAGTAGATTAGACTTAGCTTGCCCCTTAAACAGGCAGAGGCTCCCAAATGCTGTAGGTCCAGCAGATGGCTTTATGATGTAAAAGGCCTTGTGGACCACCTAGGCCTGCCAGCCATTCAGTACTTAAAGGATGATGAGGAGAAAAAGCCAGTCCATCAGACTGAATGGGAGGCATTTTGATGAGACACCAATGAGGTGATGTCTGGCTTTGTACTAATTACCATAAGTAAATTAATAACGCATGCCAGGAACTAAAGTAGAGACATTGTCCTCTTGTAAACCCTTAGGATGGGCCCAGAGACCACCAACAGTCCAGGGCCTGTGCACTCTAAGTGCTTCAGGGATAATGGGACTGGGCAACAGCTCAGTGCCCACCCTACACTCACCAGCTCACATGGTGAACAGCATTGCCCTGGTAGATTCAGATCTGTATAACACAGACTTGACCTGAGATCACAAGGGAGATTCGGCCTGTGCCATGTTCACACCAATGACAACATATGTGATAAGGGAGGCATGATAGCTGTACATGCAAATAGCATTTGCCTGCATCAAAACCATTTGATCATAAGCTCCAGGGGCTGCAGATGGCATGGACTCTGGAGGCACAGTTCCTGCTTGGAATCCTAGCTCTGCCATTTGCCAACTGTGTGGCTTACACAGGCTACTTAACTTGCCTGGGGCTCAGGCTCCTCATCTATAAAATGGGTATCATTGTTCCTACCTCCTAGGGTCATCAGAATTAAATGGGTTACTATTAGAGCTGGATTTCTCAACTTCAGTACTACTGACATCTGGGCCCAGATCATTCTTTGTCATGGGAGCCGTCCTAAGCATTGTAGGATGTTTCCCAACATCTCTGTCTCCAGACATTGTGAAATGATCCAAACAAAACTGCCTCCAGTTGAGAACCACAGTTGCAGATAAAAATGGTCAAATAGCAGCAATTTCATAGGGTCCAGCCCAGTGATAATAAAGAATTTAGTTAAAATCCTCTGAGTTTTATATAAATGTAAAAATTTATACAAACCTTTTGTATAAATGTTTTTATAAATCCCATTTATCTGGGATGAAGGAACCCAAATGACTTCATTGGATGCTCAGAAAAAAACCTAGTGTCCCTGACCTGAGTTCAAGTTTCTCTAGAGGAACAGAATTTCTGTCAGTCTTCATATGTAAAATGGGACTGATAATGATCTCTACCTCCTGGGCTACCCTCCTGGGGTTGTGAGGGGAATGTTAAGGGGGGATGCTTTTATACACTGGAGAAATAGCATAAGATGTTATGAGAATGCTGCCTTCTTAGGACTTACGTTCTGAGGTCAATAGGTAGGAGGGACTTTTTCCTCTTTGATTTCTGAAAAGGTGTTAGGATTTGTGGAAAGTGTGTACCTGAGAAGTGTTGCAAGGCAGTTGAATGGTGTCTGTGACTGGTTGAATGAGGTTTTCCTGGGAAGGCACCAACCATGGCTCAGAAAAACAGAAGACCAGGGGCCTTGTCTTGGCTGTAGGGCACCCTGGAGTGGGTAGGTCAACGACTGTCCACTCAGGATCAAAAGAGGAACCAGATTCCTTTGGACAAATGGCAGCATGCTTTCTGGCTCCTGAGCCTCCTCTCATGACATTCTTTCTGCCCACAGATGTATAGAGGCTTCACCAAGATGCCCCACGTGCAATACATCCACACAGAAGCTTCAGAAAGTCTCTGTGGCCTTAAGCTGGAGGTCAACAAGTACCAGTATCTGCTGACAGGTAATGGTCAACTCTCACAGTGAGGCCGAGGTCTGGCCAGAGCCCACCATTCCTTTACTCTGGACGGACAGGGAAGGAGTGGCTGATTTAGCAATGTCCCAAGTACATTAACCAGGTGTCCATTCAATTGCCCCAAGTCTCTGATGGTAAATGCAGCTCAGCTCCCAGTGGTGAGAGCTTGAGGCACCTACACTGAAGCTGGGTTGTAGTCTCAGCTCTACGCTGGCTCTGCAGAGGTGATCTGATTCTACGGTTGTTCAGTTTATTATGACTAGAAGGGATGGTCTGTCCTGTAGCAGCACCTCGCAACCAACCTGTTAGGTCAGCCTGTGCAAGTTACCTCCTTTTCAGTAGTCAGTGTAGTCAAAGAGAAAACAAAAATGGAAACCATTATGGTGGGAGCAGAGTTGGTTCCTAGTCCTACCTCCAGTACTTAATGGGTTTGGGATCTTCAGCAAATTGTTTAGACTTTCTAAGCTCCATTATCTTCACCTGGAAAATGGGGACACAATGTATCTTCAAAGATGTCAGGGAGGTTGAAGTAAAACCATGGGTTTGAAAAGCACCCTGCATAGCACCTGGCCATGTGGGAGCAGCACGAGTGTGACTTCTTTCCCTGTGACAAGGCACTGGACAAAACAACTTCCCCCTTTATTGTCTTTCTCCAGGCCGTGTCTATGATGGCAAGATGTACACAGGGCTGTGCAACTTTGTAGAGCGGTGGGACCAGCTCACTCTCTCCCAGCGCAAGGGGCTGAACTATCGGTATCACCTGGGCTGTAACTGCAAGGTAAGCCCTGGGGTCGGGGAGGGAGGTGCTGGCTCACAGCCCCAGATACATTGACCTCTGCTGTACTGGGTGCTGGGCCCTTGTGCTGGGAAAGGCGCATATGTGACAGGCCAGGGCAGAGGGAGGCAGGATCAAGCAGAGGTGGTAAGGAATGTTGCCTTCAAGCTGGGCAGTGAGGAAGGTGAGAGGAGAAAGGTTTTCTACCATAACCTGTGCCTCCATGATGCCCACCTGGCAGTCTCTGGGACATGGGTGCTCTTCGATGTCCCTGATCCCTCCTGAAGGTTCAGGGCTAGAGCAACTACAGGTCCTGCCAAGCACTCTCAAGTGGACCCTGGCAGCTGACTCATCGGTGGCTCCCATCCAAGGAGGCTAAGCTGGTGTAGGATTGCTGATACCAGATGCTTCAGAGGTCCCTCTTCAGCCAGGTTCACCTCTTTGACTCAAGCACAGGGCTAAGGCACAGCCTTCCTGCTGTGGAAGAGAGTCAGGCCATTCTCTCACTTAATCCTTAAAACAACGCTGTGTGTCTTTAATTACTATTATCCCCATTTTACAGATGAGGAAATAGTGGCTCAAAGTCGAAGTAACTAGCCCTAGCTCACACTGCTGAGTCTGGTTTTCAGCTGACTCTGTGACAGCTGGACTCCAAAATTTATGCTTTAATATGTCTAATTCCTTAATACCCTACAACATTGAGATTTCCCATCTATGCCTTTTACTATTTGAGAGAGAAAAGGGCCTCTCAAATGTCTAATTCTGTTATTTACTAGCTGTGTATCCTGGAGCAAGTTTCTTAACCTTTCTGACTTTGCACTTCTTTATCTGTAAAAGGGAGATAAAACTTAAGAGAATTAAAAGAAGTAACACAGAAGCACATAGTAGGATGTTTTGTACATAGTAGGTGTTAAATTATTATCACTAGGACTATTGTGACTGGGCTTTCCCTGTAGTGATCTGAGAGTCTGAATGCAGACCTGGGCAGCATCAGGCTTGGCCCATCATGGCAGAGTTCACCAGCTGTTGGCTGTTATCTAATTGCAGATCAAGTCCTGCTATTACCTGCCTTGCTTTGTGACCTCCAAGAACGAATGTCTCTGGACCGACATGCTCTCCAATTTTGGCTACCCTGGCTACCAGTCTAAACACTATGCTTGCATCCGGCAGAAGGGGGGCTACTGCAGCTGGTACCGAGGATGGGCTCCCCCGGACAAAAGCATCATCAATGCCACAGACCCCTGAGCACCAGACCTGTCCCCAGTTCACTTCCCTCCCTTCCCGCTGAGCTTCCCTCGGACACTAACTCTTCCCAGATGATGACAATGAAATTAGTGCCTGTTTTCTTGCAAATTTAGCACTTCGAACACTTAAAGAAAAGTCTATGCTGTCATATGGAGCTTATTTGGAACTATCCTCCTGGCCCCACCCTACCCCTTCTTTTTGTTTTTGATATCACCCGTTTCCACCTGGGAATTTCTGGTGCCATGCCAGAAAGAATGAGGAATGTCTCCTCTTCTTCATGACAATATAATCTATATTTTTTTAGGAAAACAAAAATTGAAAAACTACCCCATGCGGGCATTGTAATATCTACACCTGTTTCTTGTTCCCACTTCACCATCTCCCAGATCCTCCTCCCTTTTCCCTTATTCTCCACCCCAATACACAAAGGTCACAGACAAGGACATTGCTGAAAGGCCAACTGTTTCAGGATCAGAAGGGCCCAAGCAGATAGACTTGAGGTATGGGGAAGATCAATACACTGCGAAGATGCTACTGCATGTCCCAACCAGGTTGTGTTTGCTTGTGTCTGCATGCAAGCATGATGGAAGAAAGGAAGAAATTACAAGACAGGGTCAGTGATGATGCAGCACAATTCCCCCAACCCATGATGCTTGGGTTGACCAGATGTTTCTGAGTCTAGAGCAACTAGCCAGGCCAGAATAACAGAGCTTTCTTAGTTGGTGAAAACTTAAATGTCTGCCTGAGGTCAGGAGGCAATTTGCCTGCCTTGTATAAAAGCTCAGGTGAAAGACTGAGATGAATGTCTTTCCTCTTCCCACCTCCCAGAAGATTTCCTCCTGGAAAACTCTAGTAGACTTGGCTGGGGGGTTTTGCCTTTATGTATATTGGAGAAATACACTCACCATACACTATCCACAGATATAGCCAAGTAGATTTGGGTAGAGGATGCTATTTCGGAAGTAGTGTTTAGCTCACATAGGGGGATGTGTTTGTATACACATTTGCATATACCCACACGGGGACATAAGCTAATTTTTTACAGGACACAGAATTCTGTTCAATGCTGTTAAATACGCCAATAGTTTAATATCTCCTATTTTGTTGTTGTTGCTTGTTTGAAGAAAATTATGACATTCCAAGTTGATCTTATTTTTCATTTTAATTAAAATTTGAAATTCTGAAAACCCTTAGGACCCTCTTTTCCCCATAACTGGGGTCCTCTGACCTCTGTCTCCTTTTCTCCTGCTTTATGTTTGGGGGGGCCTCCATTAAACTGCCTTACTGGTTGGCTTAGATGGCAGATGAGAGTTACTGTGGATCAGGGGCCTGGTCTCAGGAGGGATAGTGGTGGAGTGTCCTGCCTTGGCTGGATGGCCACCTCTCCTGGGTTTGAAGACAATTCATTATCCTTCCCTCTGCTCACTGGCGGTGAATGCCACCTCTTGAGGGCCTCACCTCATAGAATTAAAATTAGTGATCACTGAGGAGCCTGACTCTGAGATCAGCTGTAGGGTTCTTGCTGTGTTTCTTGAAATAAACCTATAATATAAATTCTCCTATGAAGTAAAATTATTTTAAATTTTAGGGTTGAAAGTGAGAAGCCAAGAGTAGGTGATAATGTATACTTTACAGAGTTGGGGATGATAGGATGGTGACATTTAACATGACTGCTCTCACATTTTTCAGAGTATGGGTATTTATTCTTTAGTATCTGTATCTTCAGTTCATTCCACTTTAGGAAACAGAGCTGCCAACTGAAACAGGAGAGAAAAAAAAAAAAAGCAGACAACGCACTGTAGTGTCTTGCACACACACACACACACACACACACACACACACAAATGCCCAGGCAAGGAGTTTACCAGAACTCCCAAGTGGGAAGACAGAAAAGGCATCAGGTTTCTTTGGGATTGATTTAATTACTTTGTACCTTTCCCTTGTGGTCACACAATTTTACAGGGGGACATGAGAAGCTGGTCCTGGCTGTGGGGCAGTATGAACATGTGGAATGGAGATGAGCAGGCCAGTGGTTTTCAAAGGGTGGACCCTGCATTTGACATGTAGGAGTTTTCCAAATTTCACTTCAAGTCTTGCAAGATAGAGCTCCTGACCCAATCTGCACAGGTGCCCTCCCATATACACAGCCATCAGCATCTCTTTTGTGAGGCATCTGGCCATTCTTGGTCTCTGGTGTGGTCACCTCTACTTACACAAGGAGGGACCTGGGGTGAGGCTTGAGCATGAGGTACCTGAAGTTTCCCAGAAGAGTAGATAAATTGATGAAACCACAGTCCTATTTGCTAAACCCTGGTGAGGAGGTCTGGGCAAAGAAGAGTGTTTTGCAAAGTGATGTTGTCAGAGGGCGGTTTTTGAGCTTTCTATAAGCTATAGCTTTGTTTATTTCACCTGTTCACTTACTGTATAATTTAAAGTCATTTATGTAGCTGAGACACTTCTGTATTACAATCATATCGTGAATGTTTTATTTTGCTAAATCTTGTGTCATATGTAGACTGTAATATGTGTCATTGTGTTTAAGAAAGAAAAAAAAAAAAAAAAAAAGAAACCCACATGCCGCCATTTTCCTGAATCAAATTCTACAGTAGAATGGAGGGTAAAAACTTCTATTGGGCAGACAGCTAGACTGGCGAATCGAACTAACCAGTAACTGAGACTCCTCCAGCTTCCACCCTATCAGAAGCCTACTGGCCCCTGGAGTACAAAGAAGAAGGAAATAAAATTAGGAATTACATTCACATCCTGTTCTACACCAGTTGGCCCTGAGGACACTGCTACTCCCCTCAGCACCCCAAGTCCCTCTGCCCACTCAATTGAGAAACCATGATTTCTCCTAAAAATCCAAGGCAACAGGAGGTATGAGTCCAAGATCTCTGTGCCTCCTCTGGGCATTTCTTCTGACTCCCAGTTGAGTAAGCCCATGGCCAGGTCTTGCCTCCGAGGCCAGTGCTCTGCAATGGCCAAAGTAGGTATTACTAGGAGACTTCTGTTTTCACACTGCCCCCAGCTCCAGCTTGCCTATAGTGGTTGAGCTACAGCTCATGAATACCATTTTTCACACCATGGTTCTTGAACAATTAAAGAAATAAATGACTTATTGGAATAGGTCTGTCTAGGAGATACTGTGACCCTTGGAGACAGTACCCTGCCCCAGCCTTTCCCATTCATCTTGTATGTGATGATCAACAATGTGGATTGCCTCAAGATGGCACCCAGGTTTTTGGTTCCTGGCTACCTAAAGTAAAAACATCATTAGGGTATCAGAAAGAAATGTTTTAAAAGTCTAATGTCAAAACAAAATGGGGGAATGCAAAGGAGGTAGATATCAACAACTTCAAATTGGCTCTTTGAAGGTGAGAGGAAGAAAGAACTTAGAGAATTGTTCACACTTTGGGTTAGGGGCTCCTGAGAGTCTCCTGTGCCTCCATTTTTCCCTTTAGCCAGTGTGCTGTCCTGAAACCCAGAAGTGATGGAGCGAAACCAACCAGAGAAAACCCAGTCTGGAAGGAATGTATTTGTTGCTAAATTTTGTAGCACTGTTTACAGTTTTCCTCCATGTTATTTATGAATTTTATATTCCGTGAATGTATATTGTCTTATAATGTTGCATAATGTTCACTTTTTATAGTGTGTCCTTTATTCTAAACAGTAAAGTGGTTTTATTTCTATCACACACCTGCTGTCTTGCTTTGTTGTGTCCTGACTGCCACTGGGACTCCTTCCCTTCACCTACTTGCACAGTGTAGGCTACTCTGCCCCAGTCCGTTCCCTGGGCAGGAGGAATTCCAGGACAGGAATCCTAGATTCCCTGCTGGCTGCTAATCTAGCTTTGACTTTGTTCCCTGATTCTGTTGCCAGGGTTCGCTCTAATTCTATAGAATTTGGATCTCTCCATTTAATCACCTACGGGTGGCATGAGTACCCCCAGACCAGGTTCCTGATTCAGCCTTTCTTGTTTTCTTCCTAAGAATTCCAACCTGGAAAAGGTGGGGGAAGGAGGTCTGCAAATATCACTGCTAGATGCCAATTGCCTGCTTGAAATTTTGAGTATGCCTCAGCCTGGTTAGGAATACCAGAAACTTCTGAGGTCCCATGAGAGCTGGTGACCCCCTCCCAGAGTTTACACTAGGACAGTCACCCTCAATGGGCTGAGTCAACTGCAGATTCTTTGGCCAGTTTTCATCCCACTGTTGACAATGATCCAGATCTTAGCTTTTGACCCTGTTTTAAAGCTACTCTTCTTTGAGTACCTATCATATACGAGGCACAGCACTTTATACACACAATTGTGTGAAATCTCAGCAACCCACTGAGCTGTTCCACTATCATTCGTGGCTTCCAGCTGAGAAAGCTGAAGCTTATAGAAATTTAGTCATTGCCCAAGACTCAGTAAGTAAAAAGGACTAGGATTCAAACTCAAGCTGGTTTGATGATGAGACCTGAATTTTCTCCATTATGTTCACACTTTGTGGGAATATGCCAAGTTTTACACATCCCCTTCAGATCCCAACCAGCACATGTGAGCACATTCTCTCACTGGATCATACATAGGGGGAAAATAATCAATAGGAAACTTTGCCAACTTAGACTGCTCTCTCATCAAACCTATAGACCTACCTGTTAGTGTCTCCAGAGTCATCCAGTTCAGCAGTCTGAGCCTGGGATTACACACATGCTGGGATTATAAAAGACCCTATTGTTATCCTGACCATGGACTAATAGTCACTGCAAGACCAAGTGCGGCGCCATGGCTACATTCTTTAGACCAGTTTAAGATGACCAACTATGCAACAAGCATTCCATGGACTATTCCCACCTGCCCAGAACTTCTCCACCAAACTTCTTCTAGCTATGGATGGAGAACTCTCTACCTCATTCAGTAGACATTAACCTCTTTTACCCAGTATCTCCCAAAGGGAGGCTATCCCATGTTCTCTGAGCTAAGCTGCCTCCCAGAGAGAACCTCAGATGCATTCGAAAGTTAGAAAGTAAGGAACACATGTTAAGAAACTGCCCTTGAACAATTAGTGCAAATAAAATATTACTGTCTTTATTACAATAAGAGTTGAAACCAGGCCCCAGAAAGCGCTCAAGTGAAATAATATTCCACCATGAAAACATCTTTTACTTTTATCAGCAACCTCTGGCTCCAACATACTATCCTAAGATTTGCTGAAAATTCCCAAGGTTCCAAGAAATGTTATCCGCCTTTGCCATTTGTCTTACTGTCTGAATTCCACTGGAGAGATGACTCTTCCCCTACGAAAGCCAGGCACTCCTAGGAGACATTATGGCTCTTCCTTCATATAAGCCCATCTCCAAAGTTCAAAGGGACTGAGGACACAGACATCTGTGCTCTTCACATTATAAAAATAAACAGAGTAAAAATGGGCACTCACCATTGGTTTATAGTTCGGGAAAAATGTTTGCTCCACAAGTGGGAAGTTCAACTCAAGCTGGTTTGATGATGAGACCTGAATTTTCTCCATTATGTTCACACTTTGTGGGAATATGCCAAGTTTTACACATCCCCTTCAGATCCCAACCAGCACATGTGAGCACATTCTCTCACTGGATCATACATAGGGGGAAAATAATCAATAGGAAACTTTGCCAACTTAGACTGCTCTCTCATCAAACCTATAGACCTACCTGTTAGTGTCTCCAGAGTCATCCAGTTCAGCAGTCTGAGCCTGGGATTACACACATGCTGGGATTATAAAAGACCCTATTGTTATCCTGACCATGGACTAATAGTCACTGCAAGACCAAGTGCGGCGCCATGGCTACATTCTTTAGACCAGTTTAAGATGACCAACTATGCAACAAGCATTCCATGGACTATTCCCACCTGCCCAGAACTTCTCCACCAAACTTCTTCTAGCTATGGATGGAGAACTCTCTACCTCATTCAGTAGACATTAACCTCTTTTACCCAGTATCTCCCAAAGGGAGGCTATCCCATGTTCTCTGAGCTAAGCTGCCTCCCAGAGAGAACCTCAGATGCATTCGAAAGTTAGAAAGTAAGGAACACATGTTAAGAAACTGCCCTTGAACAATTAGTGCAAATAAAATATTACTGTCTTTATTACAATAAGAGTTGAAACCAGGCCCCAGAAAGCGCTCAAGTGAAATAATATTCCACCATGAAAACATCTTTTACTTTTATCAGCAACCTCTGGCTCCAACATACTATCCTAAGATTTGCTGAAAATTCCCAAGGTTCCAAGAAATGTTATCCGCCTTTGCCATTTGTCTTACTGTCTGAATTCCACTGGAGAGATGACTCTTCCCCTACGAAAGCCAGGCACTCCTAGGAGACATTATGGCTCTTCCTTCATATAAGCCCATCTCCAAAGTTCAAAGGGACTGAGGACACAGACATCTGTGCTCTTCACATTATAAAAATAAACAGAGTAAAAATGGGCACTCACCATTGGTTTATAGTTCGGGAAAAATGTTTGCTCCACAAGTGGGAAGTTCTCAGGACCCAAGGAGTGGAAGATCTTAATGAGCTGCGAGAACTAGGACAGAGGAAGAGAGAACATTCATCAGCCATTTTTACCAGGATGGCTGGGCCTCAAACATCTGCTTGCTCTGAGCTCAGTTCCAGTGACTGTCCCCTCCAAAAAATGGCTGGATTCCTTGGCTCATCCTTCATCCTCTCAATCACCTGGTGGCATTGACCTCTCCCTTCCTATCTAAGACTAAGAAAGTAGGAACACTGGGTTCAGTTTAATGGCATTGAATGAGCACTTACTACATCCTCAGATTTCACACAGTCCACAGCACAACCTGCTAATGACTTTCATATCATCCCCCACCTGCAATGCCCTTCTGGAGAGGCAGCACTGCATGGTGGTTTACTACATAAACTCTGGATCCAGTTTCCCTGGACTCAAAATTAAAAAAAAATTTTTTTTTTGGAGAGGTTTTTGCTATAGGGTGCGTGAGCTCACCAGAAAGACAGAAAGAGACAGACGGAAAGTAAGAAATTACCCCCCGGGGGGATGGCCACACCACAATCCCTTCTCCTCCATTCTCCTCTCAGGATCTCGGGCCCACACGCACCCAGTGTGAGTTTAAGCTGCGGATCCGGGACTCGAACTGTGGTCAACTACATGGGAGTCCAACGACATAGCCATTATGCTAACTGCTGGTCCCAAAATTTTAAAAATATGTTGTCAGAGGGTGCATGTACTAGCTAGAGAAAGAGAGAGACAATGAGACAGAGAGAGGGATAGGGAGAGGGAGAATGCGTCCTCTGTTGGGGCGTGGACATGCTGTAATCCCATTTCCTTCATTTTCTCATCCTATCAGAATTTGGGGCATGCATGCATACACACATGCCTTGCATGTTTTTCAAGCTGCTGGGGCCAGGATTCCAACAATGGTTGACCACATAGGACCCAGCTCCCTTAGCTACTAGTTCATGGGGCCAGCCCTATAATATGTTATTATATAATATTTTTAAGGCAACCATTCCAAGAGGTGTCCTGTGATCTAAGTTGTATATTCAGTTCTTTATTGAAGATTCTTTTCACTACGGAGGCTCCCATGCTAAGGAATGAGCTCATTTCAGGGCTGAAAGTCTACCTGCTACCTCCCAGAGCCCTGCAAGTCAGCCTGGCACATAACCTACCACCCAGGGCTTGCTGCAGAAGTTGTAGACGGAGTAGAGGGAGTTGACAGCAGGCAGTCCTCCATACTGGAGGCCAATGACCAGGCTTCGGTAGTCTTCACCCAGGGCCATGCTGTAGGCATGTTGACGGACCAGGATAAAATCTGGCTTGAAGGATCTGCTGAGAGAGGGGTTAACAGTGTTAGCACATGTACTGATGGGCACCAGAGCATCAGTCACAGCTTGCTGGGTGGAACACTGACCCTGTGGTCACTGCCATGGGAGCGCTCAGTTCAGGACAGAATGGGCCTGGGGGATGTGGAGGAGAAAGATCAGAAACAAAGAAACAACTGCTCAGTTAAAGAATTGAAAATACCACACATCTTCTTCTGTTAAATTTTGGCTGTTTTCTAGATTTCCTCTATTGAATATCTATTTCATTTGTAATTTTAAAAAAGGTATCAAATAACACAGTGAATCAACTAAGACTTAACCGAGTACTGGGTGCTACACCAGAAGTACGCATTACATATTTACCATGAGGACAACTGCCCTAGGAGGTGGGTATCACTCCACTTTACAGATGAGTATCCTGAGGGTCAGAAAGATTAAGTCACTTGCTAAAAAAGACTGCAGGGCTAGGTCCCTGTAGTCTCCGGGGTCTGGCTCTCAACAACCAACAGCAGGGGGACCAGCAGTTGGCGTAACGGCTATGTCGCTGGACTCCCATGTAGCCGACTGTGGATTGAGTCCTGGACCCGTGGCTTAAACTCACGCCAGGCGTGTGTGTGTGCCCAAGATCCCGAGAGGAGAATGGAGGAGAAGGAATTACGGCATGGCCATCCCCCCTGCAGGGTGATTTCTCGCTTTCTATCTCTCTGTCTCCCTCTGTCTTTCTGGCGAGCGCATGTGCCCTATAGCAAAAAAAAAAAAAAGAAAAAAAAAAAAAAAAAAAAGAAAACAAAAAAAAGAAGGGCCCCCTTCC
>NW_006208084.1:3272994-3273755 GCF_000334495.1 Tupaia belangeri chinensis | reverse complement strand
TGTTTTTCTGGGCGGCCCAGGTGCCCTAAAAGAAAAAAAAAAAAAAAAAAAAAAAAAAAAAGAAGAAGAAAACCAACAACAGCAGGGCTCCCTTCCCATAGGAAACCTAATGCGTCTTGTTCCTTTCAAGTAGAAATCTCCGGAAAGCCACAGGAATACTAACACAACGCCCAAGAATACTAACACAACGCCCAAGTCTATCCCAGGCTCTTTGCTAGGCCCCTCTAAGATATGATCCTATGGAATGGGCACAAACAGGCCTAGTAAAACCCAAACTAAGTCCGCATTGTAGAGATGGGAACACTGCAGCTAAGAGAAATTCTTATAAACCTCCTGGAATCACAAAGCTGGGGAGAGTCCCATTTGAACTCAAGTCACCTGGTATGAGTGCTTACGCTTTTACTCCATTACCTGGTTCTAGGTGGATTCAAGGATCAAACTATTCCTGGATCCCTAACCTTTGAAGTCACACAAATTACTCCCCAAAAGGTATAATCAATCCATTTGGCTCATCTAGAGTCAGACACTGTACTTCAAATAAAATGTGTCTCTTCAAAATAATTTAATTTAGGGAACCAGCAGTTAGCGTAATGGCTGTGTCACTGGACTCCCACGTAGTGGACCACGGTTCGCATCCCGGACCTGGTAGCTTAAAACTCACGCCGGGCGCGTGTGCGTGCATACCCAAGATCCCAAGAGGAGAATGGAGGAGAAGGGATTGCGGCGTGACCATACCCTCTGTGGCGTGATTCCCCGACTTC
>NW_006208084.1:3271887-3272891 GCF_000334495.1 Tupaia belangeri chinensis | reverse complement strand
TCCCCCGTCCCCCCCCCCCCCAGAAAACAAAAGAAGAGAATGTGCTGCGGGTGGGGAGACTTCTCAGAGCATTCTTAGATTCTTAGCTTGGGCCTCATGGTATACGCCGTGCCTGACACCACAACAGCAGGGACGTAGTAAGTACGTGTTGAAAGGATGGAGGATGTTCATGAGTGTTACCTCTCTGCACTGCCAGAGGAAAAGGCAAGGGTCTCTCCAGCTATGCTGGAGAGTGGCCTCCTCTTCATAGTGTGCTCCTAGAAATGGCCAGTCATATGCATATCACTTTGTGGTTGGGGTTAGGGTAAGACTCTTGGAATTATGGCAACAGAGGTGGAAGAAGGAAGGAAAGGGGAATGTGTATACCTCTCACAGGGATCTTGCAGCAACAGGGAGAATCTACCTACAATATATTTTCTGCCTTTGTCTGATTTTAAAAGTAATACATGTTGGTTGTATTGAAAAAAATCATTGGAATATCCAAATAAGTAAATTAAGCATTTATAATTTTACAACTCAGAAAAAACTCCTAACAACATTTAACTGTATGTAATTTTCCAGTGATTATTTTAATGTATATAGTATGCATCCATACTGATAATTGAATCCATACTACAATTTTGCTATTTCCCACATAATATAGTGTAAACATCTCTTCAACTAACAAAATAGCTTCAGAAATATAACTTCTAATGGCTACATAATAGTCTACTGAGTGACATATTATAAATAAGTAAATCAATCATCTACAGTTATCAAATAGGCATTTTCTAATATTTCACACATGTATATCTTTGCATATAAATAAATGTAATAATTTTTAATTGTTTTTTTAAGTATATTCTAAAAAGTAACATTAGTGAATTGAATGAATGATTAACTGATTAATGAATATGAACTCCCTTAAAAATTATTTACTTAATTTGATTTATCATTATTAATTTTATTTTAATTTGCTATAGGGCACATGTGCTCATGATACATACATACATATATATATATAT
>NW_006208084.1:3270141-3270587 GCF_000334495.1 Tupaia belangeri chinensis | reverse complement strand
CGCCTTGGGGGGGGGCCCGGCCCCCCGCCGCCTTGCTTGGCGCGGGTCCCAGGGGTGGCGGGGGCCGCAGCCGGGCCGGGTCGGCCGGCGCAGGGCCTACTCCGCCCGCCGCCGCCTCACGCCCTTGGCGCGGGGTCGGTATGAACTTATCTTAAAGTTTCACCAGCTGTCCATCTCACTTCAGTTTCACCAGCAGGTTTGGTTTTCAAAAAAGGTATATTTCAATTTGATAAGTGTCTTCCCCCAAAGGTACCCTGCGTCTCCTGTTTGTTTCAGTTTGTATTTCTCTGATTCTAGTGAAATTGAACACTTTTTTTTTTTGAGAGGTTTTTGCTATAGGGTGTGTGCGCTCGCCAGACAGAGACAGAGAGACAGAAAGTGAGAAATCACCCCCCAGAGGGGATGGCCACGCCACAATCCCTTCTCCTCCATTCTCCTCTTGGGAT
>NW_006208084.1:3257517-3269973 GCF_000334495.1 Tupaia belangeri chinensis | reverse complement strand
AGGTGTGCTCAGCAGACAGACAGAGAGAGCAGAGAGAGACAGAGAGACAGAAAGCGAGAAATCACCCCTCAGAGGTGATGGCCATGCCACAATCCGTTCTCCTCCATTCTCCTCTCGGGATCTTGGGCACGCACGCACACGTGCCCGGCGTGAGTTTTAAGCCACAGGGTCTGGGATGCGAACCGTGGTCAACTACGTGGGAGTCCAGCGACATAGCCATTACATTAACTGCTGGCCCCTGAACAGTTTTTATTAACTCTTTGTATTTTCTTTTCTATTAAAGTGAGTTTACATCTTTTCTCATAAAAAAAACGAAATGAGGGAACCAGCAGTTAGTGTAATGGCTATGTCACTGGACTCCCATGTAGTCGACCACGGTTCGCGTCCTGGACCCGGTGGCTTAAAACTCACGCTGGGCGCGTGTGCGTGCGTGCCCAAGATCCCGAGAGGAGAATGGAGGAGAAGGGATTGTGGCGTGACCATCCCCCCTGGGGGGTGATTTCTCACTTTCTGTCTCTATGGCTCTCTCTGTCTGTCTGGCGAGCGCACACACCGTATAGTGAAAACCTCTCCAAAAGAAAAAGAAAAAAAAGAAACGAGGCCTGCTCTTTCCTCAGTGTTAGGAACTCTGCATGTTATGGATGCTGTCCATTCTTCATGTGTAGCCATGCTTGCTCGCTTTTCTTTCTTTCTTTTTTAATGGCTATGCATCTTAAGAACAAAACAAAACAAAATACAACAAACAAAAATATCTAAACATATTTTCTATCTCCCCTTGTCCCAAAGGGCAATCTACTGACTGTTTCCTTTTGAGACCTCTGCTCCTCACTGGAAGTACGGTTTCTATCACAGACAACAGTGGCAGCAAAGTGTTTCATGAGGGATAACTCCACCCTTCTCCATAAGGAAATCATTAAAGGTCTCAGGCTGGCCTAGTTCTAGTTTTCATGGTTGTTAAGAACTCATAAGAAGGTCACAGCCAAGAAAAAGAAAACCCAAATCCGCTGCCTAGAAAAAGAAGGTGCCCTTCAAGACCACCTTCCAAGAAGAGAATGCCGTGGCCTGCCCTGGGGAGCTCCAACTCTGATTCCAGATATAATAGAATTCTCTAAAACTCACCTCTAGATCAGAATCTTTCTGATTCTTTGAAATAAAACTAGCAGTCACTTCCTCTTTGTCTTTAAAGGTTTGGAAATCTATTTCAAGATTGTGCATTCAAAATGCTCTTTTGAAAGTATCCAGGATTCTCTTTTGCTTAAAACCTTCTAAAGGCTTCCCTTTTCCTGACAAGAGATCCTTAGCTCCTGACCAAGGCTACGGATCCCTGCCTACTCCTCCATCTTCATTTTTGGTCCTTCTCCCCTCTGTCACCTCCAAGTGAGGCACAGTGATCACCTCCCCTTCCTCTAATTCCTCTCCCTGGATGTTCCCAAGATGAGATGTTGCTTCACCTTCAAAGACACCTGTCCTAGCTACTCCATTGAAATGTGCCCAACTCTCAAAGTGTCTTATTTTCTTTTCTCACAGTTTTTGTGACAATTCGATGCTGGCTTATTTAATTGTTAATTGTCTGACACTCTCCTCTAAAGGTGTCACCTCGATGAGAACTGGGGACCTGCTTGTGTTGGGCAAAAATACGCCTTTACAGTGTATGTATGTTTATACATATAATTTAAAGCATACTCATTTATTTCTTCTGAGAGAAGAGAGAGAGAGAGACCTCCCCAACAAGGTCACACTGAAGTGGCCCCCAGCCTCAGCCAGCCTGGTCATGGACACACTGTGCACACAGAGACCTCAGAATGTGGACCTGAGATTGTCCAATGTAGGTCCAGCATTGCAGAGCACTGTTAAAGCTGCACCACTGGCTGGCCCTATGGTGTTTTAAAATGAAGGATTACATTAATAAATACTTGTAGAGATGAATAAATAAATGAATACACAGAAAGGCCATAGGAAATGGAGGAAACCTCATTCCTTGTGGTCCAGAAGATGAGAACTAGGAATGATGGACAAAATACTCAGGAGATATTGAGTGGCCCTGATAATTATGGGGCTGTCTTACAAGGAAATAAGTTTGGTATTTCTGAAAGAATGTTCACTCTACCAAGAAGTTTTCAACCCCAGGGAATTTAAGAAGGCTCTCATGACCCTTTAGGATTCTCAGCTCCAATATGTGGAAGATAAGCACGTTCCATGCATGTCATATCAGGGCAAACCAAGCATGTGCTGCAGATTGAATTCTGCCATTCTCTGCTATATGGAATGCATAAAGCCCATGAAAGACTGGGGTATGCAAGCTCTGCAGGGAATACAGAGAGATTAGTGACTCGAACTGGGCAACTGTGGCATTCAGTTCTTCCTCAGTAGTCAGCATGACAGGTCATCTATGCAATTCAGGAATGGCCATGCCCTGCATATCACCCCAACATCCAGAAACGTGGCCTCTGCAGTTTCCAGTCCCTGATAGGGACCAAGTTCTCTAGCAGAAGCTGCAGATCCCAAGATGACAGAGATACAATCTCTGCTTTTACACAACTCATGACTCTAGAGGAAGAGCTGGAGACAGTGTGAGCTAAGGAGTCACTAAATGAACAAATAAGTAAGTGAATGAACAAAGTAATAAAGGCATGCACAAGGAGACTTAAAAATGGAACTAAAATGCAAGTTTATTTTGGTACATACACAAAAAAGGAAATCCATGCATAGTTCGTTCATAATGCACATTTTCCATGAATATTGTGAAGAGTCCTCATCCACAGTGCTAAGGATACCCAGAGAGCATATTCAACTCTGGCTGTGGATGGCTGAGTGATTATATGCAAAAGGCTTAGGTCTTTAAAAACAAGTGGCGTGGTGGTTAAGGTGCTAGACATGGCTGACTGTGGTCTGAGTCCCATCCAGACCTGGTGGCTTGCTTTCTCACTTTCTCTCTGTCTCTGTTTCTGGTGAATGCATGTGCTCTATAGCAAATTGGAAAATAATAATAATAAATTAATTTTTAAAAAGACAAGTAAGGGTCTGTTATATGGGCAGAGTTTTGAGAGAATGGCACCCATGACTGAATGACGGGCCCTCGTAGAGGGGGAGTGAGCAGACTGTGCTGATTTTTGTTTTATCTGCTCAGTGTCCCCTTTTTTGGGGGGAAGCAGAACTCATGATAAAGTCCTCTCCAATAAAAGAATCACATTTCCCTGGCTGGCAATGGCCTAAGGATTGAGTCCTTGATGTAAAAGGGGCCTGTCAGAGTCCTGGGGAATATGACAGATGAACCCTGGGAGGGGAGTGGCTAGCTCCGCAGAAGTAAAGTCATCTGGAGCTGGCGGGAGAGGGGGGCATCTGCTCGCTCCATGGAGGACTCCCTTCTGTACTAGAAGTGTTGGCTGGGAAAAGGAAAAAGAGCCCTGCTGGCATTAGTTAGGGCCCTGAATCTGCTGAGCCTGATATGAGAATTATCACTATCTTCTGAGTTATGAGCTACTAGGTTCCCTTTTTGCCTCAATTTGTTGGAATTGGGTCTGCTTCCTGCCATAAGCATTGCTCTGACTGATATTGGGAGGGAACAGTAGCATTTGCCATTAGTTGATGCTTGGAGTATGAAGTCTGATGAGTGGCTTCAATGGATGAAGTTGCTAAAAGAGTCCCACCATCCTCATAAGCTCCTTTCTGCCTCCTTTCTGTCCCCACACTCCCATGGGGGACCAGCTCTGTGTCTTTCATGCCTGAGCAAGGCCTCCTCCAACCCACAGAAACTGGCACATCCTGACTGCAGACGATAGCTGTGTTTTTTTGTTACTTCAGCTTTAAACTTAAAATGAGCTATATCATTTGGGTTCCCCAGCCTAGGTCTTTCTCAGAAGTGACTGTCAGCACTTGAGAGGAAATAAGGAACAACGTATAATTAAATGGTAAAGGTGGGACAGGTGATGCAGAACTGGGGGATTATTGAATGCTTCAGGCAGCATCAAGAGGCAGGGGGCCAAAGGCTGAGTGACTTTCACCATTGCAGAAGTATAATAATTCCCTCAGATATGCAGAGGCCTGTGGTGGCAAGAACAGATCTTGGCTAGTCTTGCCTGGGACCTAAGTTAATGAGCGGAAGCCTCATTATTCTTGGCTTGACCACGATTTCGTAACTGTTCCCTGCTCCCCAAGAGTCAAGTTGACGAAAGGTGATGATCATGCTGATTTTGGTCACATGCTGATTTGTCACAACCAGATCTGATCCCAGCTATGCCTGGGGAGCCTCTGGACTTTCTGATATCCATGTCTATCAGCAGGGAGACTACAGTTTTCCTCTTCACTCTCTCCACACTTCTCACAAAATGTCTCCACTCCACCTCTGAAAACTCAATACTGGATACAAAATCTGGGAGGAGGAGACCAAGGACACCAAGAAAACCAGCAAAAGGGGAGAGAGAGATCAAGACATCGAAACTGTCCCCAGGCTCTTGAAGGCCTATCATATCATTATCCTGCTGGAAAGATAAGTTGGAGGAAATGTGCACACGTTGCAGATGGAGGGGTTGGAATTGGCCATATGGAAGAACTTTGGGAATTAGCGATGCTTCCCGCCAGGCTGAAGACTGCAAGAAATTAGTACAGGCCAAAAAGAAATTAGGTGGCAGCCAACCAAGAATCTGGTGAGGAGCAGACAACAGGATGCCGCAGTAAGGCCTGTGGGGCCCGGCTGCAGAGTGTGGGGAAGGGGCCCAGTGGGGTTTACGGACAGCCGGGCTCTGATGAACCCTGGGGCCCTCTTGTAAAGTACTAGGAGGTTAATAAAACACAGACACTAGTTGCTGCAGGAAGTAGGCTTCCTTTTCTGTTTCAGCCTCAGAATCTCAGTAATTTTATCCTGGTTTCTTCCTTCTCTTTCATTTCAGAGAACAAACTCATGACACTGTTTCTGTTCTGTCTTCTTCATTTGTTACCCTGATGATCTCACATGTTATGGGTGCAAGAAGACAAGTCCTGATACCTGTGAATGTGGCCTTATTTGAAAATAGGATCTTTGCAGATATGATTACATTAAGATGTGGTCAAGCAGAGCATTAATGAACACAAAAATGGAAAATTATCTGCTGGTAATACTGTGTTTGGTAATATTTTTGACTGGACTAATATGCAGTGTATTTGTGCTGGGAAAATTCATTTTGTATGCTGTAAATATGTACAGTAATTAAATGTTAAAAAAAATAAAAGAGTAACACTAAAAAAATGTGATCATACAGGAGTAGAGTGGGCCTTTAATATAGTATGACCAGTGTCTTAAGAAGAGGAAAATTTGGACGTAGACAGAGAAAGGAAGAGGAAAATGTCATATGACAGAGGGGGCAGAGATTGGAGTGATATATCTATAATAGAGAGAATGCCATGGATTGCGGGTAACCTTTAGAAGCTAGCGTGAGGTAAGGAAGGACCCTTCCCTAGAGCCTTCAAAGGAGTGTGGGCCTGCTGACACCTTGGTTTTAGACTTCTAGATTCTGGAACTATGAGAGAATAATTTCTGTTTTTTAAGAACACAGCCTGTGGCACCTTCAGTAGTCCCAGGAAGCTAATAAACTACATGCCCCCAATATTTCCTCTTTCTAACAGCTTTCAGAGTTTTCTGGCTTCCTTTGTTTTTTGTTTTTTGGTGTTTTTTTTGGTGAGATCCCATCCTCACTTCCCCAAACAAACCTGTCCCAGACTGTTTGAGTTGTTTTAACAAAATACCATAGACTATGTAGCTTATAAATAACAGAAATGCATTTCTCACAGTTCTGGAGGCTGGAAGTTCAAGATCAGCTGGTTTTGTGTCTGGCGGGGGATCACTTCATATTCACAGATGGCATCTTCTACCTGTGTCCTCACAAGGTGGATGGGATAAGGCAGCTCTCTGGGATCAATTTAATAAGGGTACTCACTCATGAAAGGGTATTCCACCTTCATGATTTAATCACATACCTCTCAAAGGCCCCCCCCCACACTTCTTAATACCATCACATTGGGGATTCAGTTTCAACATGATTTATAGGGGGACACAAACATTTACTCCATAGTAAACCCCAATCCAGCTATAAAAAAACTTTACCTGGACCAGCAGTTGACATAATGGCTATGTCACTGGATTCCTGTGTAGTCAACCACAGTTTGAGTCCCAGACCCGGGGGCTTAAACTCCCGCCGGATGCCCAAGATCCAAGAGGAGAATGGAGGAGAAGGGATTGCAATGTGGCCATCCTCCCTGGGGGGGTGATTTCTCATTTTCTGTCTCTCTGTCTTTCTCTTGTCTTTTCTTATTTTTTATTTTATTTAATGTTTTAATTTTTTATATACATTCAATCACATTGTTTAGCTTACAATGTGAGCATTTCAATATGTGAACATTTCTCCCCAGTCCCGTTGATCAAAATATCTTCAACCGATAACAACATACCTCCCCATCCCGTCAATGCTCTATCTTCATATCCCTCCTCCAAATGTCCTTCCTTAGGCCCCACTCCTCCACACACACCTCATCTGGCATTCACACCCATCTCTTGTGTTTGTACAACCTTTAGTCAATCAATTTCAGTCATAGAGTGCAGACACTTGGTATATGTTAAGTGAGGACATACAATGTCTCTCTCTGTCTTTCTGGTGAGCACACGCACCCTATAGCAAAAACCTCTCCAAAAAAAAAGTATTAACAAAAAAAAAAATCTTTACCACAAGGTTAAAAATAAACTGGAGTTAAATAATGTTCATATTTACATAAAGAAATCAACAGATTAATAAATACATGGAGATTTGTTCGGATAGATATTCACTTAAATGCTAACCTGGTTATTTGAAACGTGGGATGGGAAATGGAGATTGTCATATTCTTCTTTATTTTTTTAATTTTTATTTTTTTAGCACTGTCTGCACTTAAAAAAAATAAAGAGCCCAAAGCATTTTTACAATCAGGAAAAAACAATGAGGTTATTTTCATTCTGGAAAAAGTGAAAAATGTAACAGTGATGTCACATCATGGAAAATGCTTATGGTACAATTTCACATAACATAAAACAATAGAAAAGAGAACATGTTTTATGAGGAAAGCACTATAAAAGTTATGAGCCTGGAAAGAAAGATGGAATAAAGCTCATTTGTTAAGGTGATGAGGCAGTGGCAGGTGATTTCCCCTCTTTTGAAAATTTCCATTTTTCTTATAATATGGCTTGGACATTAACTAGCAATTCTGGTTGGCAGGCATGGATGGATGAATAAATAATACATAGACAGATAGGAAACAAATATCCCTCCAATTGCGTGTATAACTTGTCATCTCTCTTCTTTGTTGAATAGATAGTCTATGCCTGCTGACTCCAGTTCCCATATTCACTTCCATAACCCTCTGCACATTGCTTCTTTTGTGTCTTTTGTGTCCTTATTTTCCATAATTCCTAATTATAAGTAACATACTATGAGGCTGTAGTCTTAGTGTCTAAGCTGTCTGCATACCTTTACCAATTTAAGGATGAGAAGGAAAATCTGTAAGGAAACTGAGGGTAACATTGCAGAGCATAAAATCAAAATATAAAACCCCATAGTGTTTTTATACACCAACAATGAATCAACTGAGGCAGAAATGAAGAAATAAATCCCACTTATAATAGTCACACAAAAAAATTGAAATACTTACAATGAAATCTAACCAAGGGAGTTGTTCTGCTAGCAACAAAAACTAAAAAACTAAAGAAAAAATAGAAAAAAGATAACCGAAAATTTTTAAAAGGAAAGATATTGCTTCTTCTTAGGTTAGAAGAATCAATAGAAAATGTCAGTAGCATGCAAACTAATCTACAATTCAATGTAATCCTTATCAAAACCAGCAATATTCTTCACATAAATAGAAAAAAAAATCATAAAATCTGTCTGGAATCACACACATACACACACCCACACCCACACACACACGCAAACAATAAATAAAGAGACAAACCATGAGATGGGACAAAACATTTCCAAACTATACTTCAGATAAGGTATTCATACTGCAGATAAGGTATTGGTAACTAGAATATGTAAGAAACCCAACAGTTCACCTACAAAACAAAACAAAATACTAATAATCCACTTAAAAAACAGGCAATCAATCTGAAAAAAACAACTTTCAAAGGGAAACTTACAAATGGCTAAAAACCATATAAAAATTTAACATCTCTCATTATAAGAGAAATGAAAACCGAAATCACAATAAAGTATCACATAACTCCAATCAGAATGACAATGATCAAGAAAATAAAGAACAAGTGCTGGTAAGGTTGTGGAGGAAAGGTAACTCTCATACACTGCTGCAGTGAAAGTAGCACAGTGAAAAACAATATGGAGGTTCCTTAAAATTTTACAAAAAGAACTACCATAAGATCCAGTAATTCCACTCTTGGGTACTGACCCAAAGACAGGAAATCACTCTGTCAGAGAGTCGTTTGCACATCCATGTTTATTGCAGCATTATTTACAACATTGATTCCTAAGACAAGGAATCAACCTAAGTGCTCAACAAATGATGATTGGATAAAGAAAACTTGACATATGGAATACAATGGAATATGGAATACAATGGAATATGCCTCGGCTATAAAGATCAATATCTTGTCATTTGACACAAGTGGATGAGCCTACATAATGCTAAGTGAAAGACAAATACCACATAACCCTACTTAACATACACTGAATACACTGCGGTAGACACTGAAGGACTCAATAGCATAGAAGTAGAAAAAGAAATAGTAGATACCAGAAACTGCAGAAGTTGGGTATTTGGGTGATAAGGTATCAGGAAGAAAATGATGAACATAATCAAGAATGCATTAAACAAGTGAAAGAGGTTATGGAATGGTGTACCACAACAGAGTAAAATGTGTCATTGACAATTCCAAAAGAAGAAAAGAAAAAGAAAAAGAAAATAACCTAGTAGAATGATTACTAACTATGTACAATATAGTGTAATGTTCAATGTTAAAAATGAAGAGACTATATTGCAGGATTTTGACCACTGAAGACCCTCTGCCCAGACCTCACCCTCCCTCCTGCTCCCCAGTCTAGCCAGGAGTCAGGATAAGTCAATCAGCAGCCATCTATATTTGAGTTCCAAGTGGTCCAATTCAGGGATTTTGACCACTGAAGACTCTCTGCCCAGACTTTACTCTCATGCTCCTCAGTCTAGCCAGGAGACAGGAAAAAATGTATAATCATCAGATTATACCAGAAATCACCGCAGACCAGAATCCATCGCAGAGGCACAAGAATTGTAAGAAATGAAGAAAATATCTCTCCTGTAATGGAAAAGAATAACTCTTCTTCCTCCACAAAGAATACAAGGGAACTAATGGAAATATTACATAAAAGAATTTAAAATATTCACAGTGACAAAGCTAACAGAGATGCAAGAGGATAGAGACAACGAAGTCCAGAAGATGCAGGTGAAAAGATACACAAATTCTAGGAGGTAAGGAAGTTCTTGCATGATCTGAAAAGGAGATACACATCATAAAAAAGAATCAAACAGAATACAATAAATCAAAACTTCCCTTGAAAATATCAAAAGCAGATTATATCATGCAGAAGATCGAATCTCAGAAGTAGAAGATAAAACCTATGACCTAGAAAAATTCACCAGAGACTGGGAAAATAACCCCAAAAAGGAGAAAAACATACAAGTAATACTAAATACCATTAAACACCTGAACATCCAAATCATTGGTATCCCAGAAGGTGAAGAAACTAATAAGGACATTGATCATCTATTCCATGAAATCCTGGAAGAAAAATTTCCAAACCTAGAGAGGCACTCAAATATCCAGACCCACGAAATACAAAGGACCCCACACAGAATCAAACTAGAAGATCTTTCTCAAAGCACATCATAGCCAGATTGACCAAATCCACAGACAGAGACAAGATACTAAAATTGACAAGAGAGAAATGTTTTCAAGGGAACTTTTGATTGTTTGTATTACAACCCTCACCTCTAACAAGTAACTTTCAAAAGGATATTTCATAAGGCTAACGTAAGACTTCTCATCAGAAACACTGCAAGCAAGGAAAAAAATGGGAAAATATATTGAAAGTGTTAAGTAAAAAACAATTTCAACCAAGAATACTATACGCAGCAAGACTATGTTTCTTATGGGAAAAAAAGACAAAAACATTCTCAGATAAATAAAACCTGAAAGAGTCCACCAACACCAGACCAAGAAGTACTGAAGGGAGTACTGTATCAGGAAAATTAGAGTTGGACACACAGAAATTAGAGTACAAGAAACAACTAAGAGAATGGCCAGTCTGATGGTAGGAACAAGTTTGGAGTTGAATGTTAACTTCCAGAGTTTAAATGGAAAGATCAGACCACAGTAACACTGAAAATTCAATAAAAGAGAGATTAACTACATGAGTCTAAACTAGTGAAATAGAATTTTTTTACTAAGAAAAATTACTGATTTTCTTCAATGTGTTGATTTCTATATTTAAGGATTTTTGTGTTCTCTTGAACTACTGATAGGTTCATCTATCTATTTGAACTGAATCCTAACCTTTTTCCTGACTTTAAGTTTTAAGCAAATTTCTCATAACATTTTTTGATCTTGACCTATTAAAACTGAAACATTTTTTGAAATTAAAAAATACCTTTTAATACTTATTTAATGACTGCAATAAGCTATATAGTCCCAGTGAGGTGCTACTTAACACAAGCATACTATTATGTGTTCACTTCACTCACTAAGGTTTATCCCTAAAGTAAGACATGCATTCATAAATATGTATGTATCAGCTGTGCTTGGTTTGAAAGTTTTAAAACTAATTAATATCTTCAGTGAATCAACAAAATGTGAAAAAAAAATAGGTATGGAAAACAACTGTACATAGCAGAGGCTGTGGGAGAAGGGGGGAATTGGCAGAGGGTGATAAGTAGGAAATCAAGGGGGGAAGATAAAGCAAAATATATAAGAAACAAGGAATAGAAAATTATTTGTTGATGATAACATGTATGATAATATCCTTGATTGAGCCAATATACAATGTATACTGGATGGAAAATCTCATTTGTATACTGTATTGATGTACAGTGAATGACTGTAAATGAATAAATAAATAAATAAATAAATAGGAAAAAAAGATTCTATATTGCATACCATATACATGTTTTGAAAAACCATACCTGGTCTGGCTCCATGGCCTGCTGGTTAAGGCAGCTGGATCTTATGTGGCTGATCATGTGATTCAAATTCCAGCCCAGGCAGCTTGAAAAACATGCCAGGTACATGTACATATGTACCAAAACTCAACAAGGTGAGAAATGGGGAAGCAGTGATTACAGTAAGACCATGACCTGTTGGAGGGATAGTTTCTCCCTTTATCTCTCAATGCACTAAGTGACCTCTGAGAGCCTTTCCTAGGAAAACTAGCTCCAATTCCAGACCTTGGAGCCAAGGCTTCAACTCCTGCCTCCCATTATAACTGGACATCTGAGTGCCTTTATTGTATCCTGTCATGTGACAATGATTTCTAAGAAGCAAGATTACCCGCTCTTGGGTATTTGCTAAGCACCGGACACTTGCAAGGGAGCTTTTCAAGCATTATTTACTAGAATTCTCACACAAAACCCCTGTAGGTAGGTACTTGACTGGATTCCTTAGGATTCCAAAACAGGTACTAGAAGCATATGGTTTATCTAGGGAGACATGCTCTTGAAGAAGACTGGAAAGAAGCATCCCTAGGAAGGGGAGTGCACCAAGAAGGGAAGTCTTCTTAGGTAAACTCTAGCTGTAGCCTGATCCACAGTAGGAGATGGGAAGAGGTGACTGGAGCACGAAGAGTACCAAGGAGTTGTCCCACCTTGAGGAAAGAGGGAGGGCTCCCATATTCCCAGTAACAATCAGTTACTGACTCCCCTGAGGGGTCATGGAAGAGAGAGTTTAGCCTCTTAGTTAACATAAGGAGGTAGTTACCATCAGTCCTAGGCAAAGGAGAAGGCCACAAATATAACATTACTATGACAAAGGCAGAGCTGGATGCCTTCGCTGACCAAGGGGAGCTAAGCAAAGAACAGAAATAAGACCTAATGTGGTTAATTATGTTTCCAAGAACTCCTAAGTACAAAGGTCTGTGCTACTAGGTACACATTACATCTTCCATAAACAGCCCCCACCCTGACAGGCAGACTCCAACTCTGAAATGCCTCAGTTTCCCCAGTGCCCAGCATGGTGACCGCACCAGGAGTGCTAAGATATGCTGAGAAGACTGAGTTTGTGAGCTGCAGCTCACCAGGGTTGTGGGACCTCGGGTGGCATGTCTCTGTGAGGCAGGGGGGTCAGCCCTTACCCTTGAGGGGGCCCCTGGGAAGCCTGCTGTCCGACAGCTGCCTGAGCTCTAAGTGCTGTCAGCGGCCTGTGAGGCAGTACTGAGTGGGCCTCCTGCCAGGCTGCCGCTGCGCTGACCGGCGAAG
>NW_006208084.1:3198905-3248210 GCF_000334495.1 Tupaia belangeri chinensis | reverse complement strand
TTTCCAGTCCCTGATAGGGACCAAGTTCTCTAGCAGAAGCTGCAGATCCCAAGATGACAGAGATACAATCTCTGCTTTTACACAACTCATGACTCTAGAGGAAGAGCTGGAGACAGTGTGAGCTAAGGAGTCACTAAATGAACAAATAAGTAAGTGAATGAACAAAGTAATAAAGGCATGCACAAGGAGACTTAAAAATGGAACTAAAATGCAAGTTTATTTTGGTACATACACAAAAAAGGAAATCCATGCATAGTTCGTTCATAATGCACATTTTCCATGAATATTGTGAAGAGTCCTCATCCACAGTGCTAAGGATACCCAGAGAGCATATTCAACTCTGGCTGTGGATGGCTGAGTGATTATATGCAAAAGGCTTAGGTCTTTAAAAACAAGTGGCGTGGTGGTTAAGGTGCTAGACATGGCTGACTGTGGTCTGAGTCCCATCCAGACCTGGTGGCTTGCTTTCTCACTTTCTCTCTGTCTCTGTTTCTGGTGAATGCATGTGCTCTATAGCAAATTGGAAAATAATAATAATAAATTAATTTTTAAAAAGACAAGTAAGGGTCTGTTATATGGGCAGAGTTTTGAGAGAATGGCACCCATGACTGAATGACGGGCCCTCGTAGAGGGGGAGTGAGCAGACTGTGCTGATTTTTGTTTTATCTGCTCAGTGTCCCCTTTTTTGGGGGGAAGCAGAACTCATGATAAAGTCCTCTCCAATAAAAGAATCACATTTCCCTGGCTGGCAATGGCCTAAGGATTGAGTCCTTGATGTAAAAGGGGCCTGTCAGAGTCCTGGGGAATATGACAGATGAACCCTGGGAGGGGAGTGGCTAGCTCCGCTGAAGTAAAGTCATCTGGAGCTGGCGGGAGAGGGGGGCATCTGCTCGCTCCATGGAGGACTCCCTTCTGTACTAGAAGTGTTGGCTGGGAAAAGGAAAAAGAGCCCTGCTGGCATTAGTTAGGGCCCTGAATCTGCTGAGCCTGATATGAGAATTATCACTATCTTCTGAGTTATGAGCTACTAGGTTCCCTTTTTGCCTCAATTTGTTGGAATTGGGTCTGCTTCCTGCCATAAGCATTGCTCTGACTGATATTGGGAGGGAACAGTAGCATTTGCCATTAGTTGATGCTTGGAGTATGAAGTCTGATGAGTGGCTTCAATGGATGAAGTTGCTAAAAGAGTCCCACCATCCTCATAAGCTCCTTTCTGCCTCCTTTCTGTCCCCACACTCCCATGGGGGACCAGCTCTGTGTCTTTCATGCCTGAGCAAGGCCTCCTCCAACCCACAGAAACTGGCACATCCTGACTGCAGACGATAGCTGTGTTTTTTTGTTACTTCAGCTTTAAACTTAAAATGAGCTATATCATTTGGGTTCCCCAGCCTAGGTCTTTCTCAGAAGTGACTGTCAGCACTTGAGAGGAAATAAGGAACAACGTATAATTAAATGGTAAAGGTGGGACAGGTGATGCAGAACTGGGGGATTATTGAATGCTTCAGGCAGCATCAAGAGGCAGGGGGCCAAAGGCTGAGTGACTTTCACCATTGCAGAAGTATAATAATTCCCTCAGATATGCAGAGGCCTGTGGTGGCAAGAACAGATCTTGGCTAGTCTTGCCTGGGACCTAAGTTAATGAGCGGAAGCCTCATTATTCTTGGCTTGACCACGATTTCGTAACTGTTCCCTGCTCCCCAAGAGTCAAGTTGACGAAAGGTGATGATCATGCTGATTTTGGTCACATGCTGATTTGTCACAACCAGATCTGATCCCAGCTATGCCTGGGGAGCCTCTGGACTTTCTGATATCCATGTCTATCAGCAGGGAGACTACAGTTTTCCTCTTCACTCTCTCCACACTTCTCACAAAATGTCTCCACTCCACCTCTGAAAACTCAATACTGGATACAAAATCTGGGAGGAGGAGACCAAGGACACCAAGAAAACCAGCAAAAGGGGAGAGAGAGATCAAGACATCGAAACTGTCCCCAGGCTCTTGAAGGCCTATCATATCATTATCCTGCTGGAAAGATAAGTTGGAGGAAATGTGCACACGTTGCAGATGGAGGGGTTGGAATTGGCCATATGGAAGAACTTTGGGAATTAGCGATGCTTCCCGCCAGGCTGAAGACTGCAAGAAATTAGTACAGGCCAAAAAGAAATTAGGTGGCAGCCAACCAAGAATCTGGTGAGGAGCAGACAACAGGATGCCGCAGTAAGGCCTGTGGGGCCCGGCTGCAGAGTGTGGGGAAGGGGCCCAGTGGGGTTTACGGACAGCCGGGCTCTGATGAACCCTGGGGCCCTCTTGTAAAGTACTAGGAGGTTAATAAAACACAGACACTAGTTGCTGCAGGAAGTAGGCTTCCTTTTCTGTTTCAGCCTCAGAATCTCAGTAATTTTATCCTGGTTTCTTCCTTCTCTTTCATTTCAGAGAACAAACTCATGACACTGTTTCTGTTCTGTCTTCTTCATTTGTTACCCTGATGATCTCACATGTTATGGGTGCAAGAAGACAAGTCCTGATACCTGTGAATGTGGCCTTATTTGAAAATAGGATCTTTGCAGATATGATTACATTAAGATGTGGTCAAGCAGAGCATTAATGAACACAAAAATGGAAAATTATCTGCTGGTAATACTGTGTTTGGTAATATTTTTGACTGGACTAATATGCAGTGTATTTGTGCTGGGAAAATTCATTTTGTATGCTGTAAATATGTACAGTAATTAAATGTTAAAAAAAATAAAAGAGTAACACTAAAAAAATGTGATCATACAGGAGTAGAGTGGGCCTTTAATATAGTATGACCAGTGTCTTAAGAAGAGGAAAATTTGGACGTAGACAGAGAAAGGAAGAGGAAAATGTCATATGACAGAGGGGGCAGAGATTGGAGTGATATATCTATAATAGAGAGAATGCCATGGATTGCGGGTAACCTTTAGAAGCTAGCGTGAGGTAAGGAAGGACCCTTCCCTAGAGCCTTCAAAGGAGTGTGGGCCTGCTGACACCTTGGTTTTAGACTTCTAGATTCTGGAACTATGAGAGAATAATTTCTGTTTTTTAAGAACACAGCCTGTGGCACCTTCAGTAGTCCCAGGAAGCTAATAAACTACATGCCCCCAATATTTCCTCTTTCTAACAGCTTTCAGAGTTTTCTGGCTTCCTTTGTTTTTTGTTTTTTGGGTTTTTTTTTGGTGAGTTCCCATCCTCACTTCCCCAAACAAACCTGTCCCAGACTGTTTGAGTTGTTTTAACAAAATACCATAGACTATGTAGCTTATAAATAACAGAAATGCATTTCTCACAGTTCTGGAGGCTGGAAGTTCAAGATCAGCTGGTTTTGTGTCTGGCGGGGGATCACTTCATATTCACAGATGGCATCTTCTACCTGTGTCCTCACAAGGTGGATGGGATAAGGCAGCTCTCTGGGATCAATTTAATAAGGGTACTCACTCATGAAAGGGTATTCCACCTTCATGATTTAATCACATACCTCTCAAAGGCCCCCCCCCACACTTCTTAATACCATCACATTGGGGATTCAGTTTCAACATGATTTATAGGGGGACACAAACATTTACTCCATAGTAAACCCCAATCCAGCTATAAAAAAACTTTACCTGGACCAGCAGTTGACATAATGGCTATGTCACTGGATTCCTGTGTAGTCAACCACAGTTTGAGTCCCAGACCCGGTGGCTTAAACTCACGCTGGGAGCGTGTATGTACATGCCCAAGATCCAAGAGGAGAATGGAGGAGAAGGGATTGCAATGTGGCCATCCTCCCTGGGGGGGTGATTTCTCATTTTCTGTCTCTCTGTCTTTCTCTTGTCTTTTCTTATTTTTTATTTTATTTAATGTTTTAATTTTTTATATACATTCAATCACATTGTTTAGCTTACAATGTGAGCATTTCAATATGTGAACATTTCTCCCCAGTCCCGTTGATCAAAATATCTTCAACCGATAACAACATACCTCCCCATCCCGTCAATGCTCTATCTTCATATCCCTCCTCCAAATGTCCTTCCTTAGGCCCCACTCCTCCACACACACCTCATCTGGCATTCACACCCATCTCTTGTGTTTGTACAACCTTTAGTCAATCAATTTCAGTCATAGAGTGCAGACACTTGGTATATGTTAAGTGAGGACATACAATGTCTCTCTCTGTCTTTCTGGTGAGCACACGCACCCTATAGCAAAAACCTCTCCAAAAAAAAAGTATTAACAAAAAAAAAAATCTTTACCACAAGGTTAAAAATAAACTGGAGTTAAATAATGTTCATATTTACATAAAGAAATCAACAGATTAATAAATACATGGAGATTTGTTCGGATAGATATTCACTTAAATGCTAACCTGGTTATTTGAAACGTGGGATGGGAAATGGAGATTGTCATATTCTTCTTTATTTTTTTAATTTTTATTTTTTTAGCACTGTCTGCACTTAAAAAAAATAAAGAGCCCAAAGCATTTTTACAATCAGGAAAAAACAATGAGGTTATTTTCATTCTGGAAAAAGTGAAAAATGTAACAGTGATGTCACATCATGGAAAATGCTTATGGTACAATTTCACATAACATAAAACAATAGAAAAGAGAACATGTTTTATGAGGAAAGCACTATAAAAGTTATGAGCCTGGAAAGAAAGATGGAATAAAGCTCATTTGTTAAGGTGATGAGGCAGTGGCAGGTGATTTCCCCTCTTTTGAAAATTTCCATTTTTCTTATAATATGGCTTGGACATTAACTAGCAATTCTGGTTGGCAGGCATGGATGGATGAATAAATAATACATAGACAGATAGGAAACAAATATCCCTCCAATTGCGTGTATAACTTGTCATCTCTCTTCTTTGTTGAATAGATAGTCTATGCCTGCTGACTCCAGTTCCCATATTCACTTCCATAACCCTCTGCACATTGCTTCTTTTGTGTCTTTTGTGTCCTTATTTTCCATAATTCCTAATTATAAGTAACATACTATGAGGCTGTAGTCTTAGTGTCTAAGCTGTCTGCATACCTTTACCAATTTAAGGATGAGAAGGAAAATCTGTAAGGAAACTGAGGGTAACATTGCAGAGCATAAAATCAAAATATAAAACCCCATAGTGTTTTTATACACCAACAATGAATCAACTGAGGCAGAAATGAAGAAATAAATCCCACTTATAATAGTCACACAAAAAAATTGAAATACTTACAATGAAATCTAACCAAGGGAGTTGTTCTGCTAGCAACAAAAACTAAAAAACTAAAGAAAAAATAGAAAAAAGATAACCGAAAATTTTTAAAAGGAAAGATATTGCTTCTTCTTAGGTTAGAAGAATCAATAGAAAATGTCAGTAGCATGCAAACTAATCTACAATTCAATGTAATCCTTATCAAAACCAGCAATATTCTTCACATAAATAGAAAAAAAAATCATAAAATCTGTCTGGAATCACACACATACACACACCCACACCCACACACACACGCAAACAATAAATAAAGAGACAAACCATGAGATGGGACAAAACATTTCCAAACTATACTTCAGATAAGGTATTCATACTGCAGATAAGGTATTGGTAACTAGAATATGTAAGAAACCCAACAGTTCACCTACAAAACAAAACAAAATACTAATAATCCACTTAAAAAACAGGCAATCAATCTGAAAAAAACAACTTTCAAAGGGAAACTTACAAATGGCTAAAAACCATATAAAAATTTAACATCTCTCATTATAAGAGAAATGAAAACCGAAATCACAATAAAGTATCACATAACTCCAATCAGAATGACAATGATCAAGAAAATAAAGAACAAGTGCTGGTAAGGTTGTGGAGGAAAGGTAACTCTCATACACTGCTGCAGTGAAAGTAGCACAGTGAAAAACAATATGGAGGTTCCTTAAAATTTTACAAAAAGAACTACCATAAGATCCAGTAATTCCACTCTTGGGTACTGACCCAAAGACAGGAAATCACTCTGTCAGAGAGTCGTTTGCACATCCATGTTTATTGCAGCATTATTTACAACATTGATTCCTAAGACAAGGAATCAACCTAAGTGCTCAACAAATGATGATTGGATAAAGAAAACTTGACATATGGAATACAATGGAATATGGAATACAATGGAATATGCCTCGGCTATAAAGATCAATATCTTGTCATTTGACACAAGTGGATGAGCCTACATAATGCTAAGTGAAAGACAAATACCACATAACCCTACTTAACATACACTGAATACACTGCGGTAGACACTGAAGGACTCAATAGCATAGAAGTAGAAAAAGAAATAGTAGATACCAGAAAC
This sequence comes from Tupaia belangeri chinensis, assembly GCF_000334495.1. Lineage (NCBI taxonomy): Eukaryota > Metazoa > Chordata > Mammalia > Scandentia > Tupaiidae > Tupaia > Tupaia belangeri. The sequence goes on along the minus strand of NW_006208084.1, from coordinate 3,241,894 downwards.
TGCAGAAGTTGGGTATTTGGGTGATAAGGTATCAGGAAGAAAATGATGAACATAATCAAGAATGCATTAAACAAGTGAAAGAGGTTATGGAATGGTGTACCACAACAGAGTAAAATGTGTCATTGACAATTCCAAAAGAAGAAAAGAAAAAGAAAAAGAAAATAACCTAGTAGAATGATTACTAACTATGTACAATATAGTGTAATGTTCAATGTTAAAAATGAAGAGACTATATTGCAGGATTTTGACCACTGAAGACCCTCTGCCCAGACCTCACCCTCCCTCCTGCTCCCCAGTCTAGCCAGGAGTCAGGATAAGTCAATCAGCAGCCATCTATATTTGAGTTCCAAGTGGTCCAATTCAGGGATTTTGACCACTGAAGACTCTCTGCCCAGACTTTACTCTCATGCTCCTCAGTCTAGCCAGGAGACAGGAAAAAATGTATAATCATCAGATTATACCAGAAATCACCGCAGACCAGAATCCATCGCAGAGGCACAAGAATTGTAAGAAATGAAGAAAATATCTCTCCTGTAATGGAAAAGAATAACTCTTCTTCCTCCACAAAGAATACAAGGGAACTAATGGAAATATTACATAAAAGAATTTAAAATATTCACAGTGACAAAGCTAACAGAGATGCAAGAGGATAGAGACAACGAAGTCCAGAAGATGCAGGTGAAAAGATACACAAATTCTAGGAGGTAAGGAAGTTCTTGCATGATCTGAAAAGGAGATACACATCATAAAAAAGAATCAAACAGAATACAAGAAATCAAAACTTCCCTTGAAAATATCAAAAGCAGATTATATCATGCAGAAGATCGAATCTCAGAAGTAGAAGATAAAACCTATGACCTAGAAAAATTCACCAGAGACTGGGAAAATAACCCCAAAAAGGAGAAAAACATACAAGTAATACTAAATACCATTAAACACCTGAACATCCAAATCATTGGTATCCCAGAAGGTGAAGAAACTAATAAGGACATTGATCATCTATTCCATGAAATCCTGGAAGAAAAATTTCCAAACCTAGAGAGGCACTCAAATATCCAGACCCACGAAATACAAAGGACCCCACACAGAATCAAACTAGAAGATCTTTCTCAAAGCACATCATAGCCAGATTGACCAAATCCACAGACAGAGACAAGATACTAAAATTGACAAGAGAGAAATGTTTTCAAGGGAACTTTTGATTGTTTGTATTACAACCCTCACCTCTAACAAGTAACTTTCAAAAGGATATTTCATAAGGCTAACGTAAGACTTCTCATCAGAAACACTGCAAGCAAGGAAAAAAATGGGAAAATATATTGAAAGTGTTAAGTAAAAAACAATTTCAACCAAGAATACTATACGCAGCAAGACTATGTTTCTTATGGGAAAAAAAGACAAAAACATTCTCAGATAAATAAAACCTGAAAGAGTCCACCAACACCAGACCAAGAAGTACTGAAGGGAGTACTGTATCAGGAAAATTAGAGTTGGACACACAGAAATTAGAGTACAAGAAACAACTAAGAGAATGGCCAGTCTGATGGTAGGAACAAGTTTGGAGTTGAATGTTAACTTCCAGAGTTTAAATGGAAAGATCAGACCACAGTAACACTGAAAATTCAATAAAAGAGAGATTAACTACATGAGTCTAAACTAGTGAAATAGAATTTTTTTACTAAGAAAAATTACTGATTTTCTTCAATGTGTTGATTTCTATATTTAAGGATTTTTGTGTTCTCTTGAACTACTGATAGGTTCATCTATCTATTTGAACTGAATCCTAACCTTTTTCCTGACTTTAAGTTTTAAGCAAATTTCTCATAACATTTTTTGATCTTGACCTATTAAAACTGAAACATTTTTTGAAATTAAAAAATACCTTTTAATACTTATTTAATGACTGCAATAAGCTATATAGTCCCAGTGAGGTGCTACTTAACACAAGCATACTATTATGTGTTCACTTCACTCACTAAGGTTTATCCCTAAAGTAAGACATGCATTCATAAATATGTATGTATCAGCTGTGCTTGGTTTGAAAGTTTTAAAACTAATTAATATCTTCAGTGAATCAACAAAATGTGAAAAAAAAATAGGTATGGAAAACAACTGTACATAGCAGAGGCTGTGGGAGAAGGGGGGAATTGGCAGAGGGTGATAAGTAGGAAATCAAGGGGGGAAGATAAAGCAAAATATATAAGAAACAAGGAATAGAAAATTATTTGTTGATGATAACATGTATGATAATATCCTTGATTGAGCCAATATACAATGTATACTGGATGGAAAATCTCATTTGTATACTGTATTGATGTACAGTGAATGACTGTAAATGAATAAATAAATAAATAAATAAATAGGAAAAAAAGATTCTATATTGCATACCATATACATGTTTTGAAAAACCATACCTGGTCTGGCTCCATGGCCTGCTGGTTAAGGCAGCTGGATCTTATGTGGCTGATCATGTGATTCAAATTCCAGCCCAGGCAGCTTGAAAAACATGCCAGGTACATGTACATATGTACCAAAACTCAACAAGGTGAGAAATGGGGAAGCAGTGATTACAGTAAGACCATGACCTGTTGGAGGGATAGTTTCTCCCTTTATCTCTCAATGCACTAAGTGACCTCTGAGAGCCTTTCCTAGGAAAACTAGCTCCAATTCCAGACCTTGGAGCCAAGGCTTCAACTCCTGCCTCCCATTATAACTGGACATCTGAGTGCCTTTATTGTATCCTGTCATGTGACAATGATTTCTAAGAAGCAAGATTACCCGCTCTTGGGTATTTGCTAAGCACCGGACACTTGCAAGGGAGCTTTTCAAGCATTATTTACTAGAATTCTCACACAAAACCCCTGTAGGTAGGTACTTGACTGGATTCCTTAGGATTCCAAAACAGGTACTAGAAGCATATGGTTTATCTAGGGAGACATGCTCTTGAAGAAGACTGGAAAGAAGCATCCCTAGGAAGGGGAGTGCACCAAGAAGGGAAGTCTTCTTAGGTAAACTCTAGCTGTAGCCTGATCCACAGTAGGAGATGGGAAGAGGTGACTGGAGCACGAAGAGTACCAAGGAGTTGTCCCACCTTGAGGAAAGAGGGAGGGCTCCCATATTCCCAGTAACAATCAGTTACTGACTCCCCTGAGGGGTCATGGAAGAGAGAGTTTAGCCTCTTAGTTAACATAAGGAGGTAGTTACCATCAGTCCTAGGCAAAGGAGAAGGCCACAAATATAACATTACTATGACAAAGGCAGAGCTGGATGCCTTCGCTGACCAAGGGGAGCTAAGCAAAGAACAGAAATAAGACCTAATGTGGTTAATTATGTTTCCAAGAACTCCTAAGTACAAAGGTCTGTGCTACTAGGTACACATTACATCTTCCATAAACAGCCCCCACCCTGACAGGCAGACTCCAACTCTGAAATGCCTCAGTTTCCCCAGTGCCCAGCATGGTGACCGCACCAGGAGTGCTAAGATATGCTGAGAAGACTGAGTTTGTGAGCTGCAGCTCACCAGGGTTGTGGGACCTCGGGTGGCATGTCTCTGTGAGGCAGGGGGGTCAGCCCTTACCCTTGAGGGGGCCCCTGGGAAGCCTGCTGTCCGACAGCTGCCTGAGCTCTAAGTGCTGTCAGCGGCCTGTGAGGCAGTACTGAGTGGGCCTCCTGCCAGGCTGCCGCTGCTCTGCTAGGGGAAGGGGACATTATTCATCAGGGAGATAAGGCGGCTGATGAGAGATGGGCCTCAGAGCAGCTGTTTCTCAGCAGTGGCTGGGCTGGAGCGGATGCTGAGGAAGCAGAGGGGGAGGGCCAATCCCATTTGGAGATAAAAAATGATAGTGTTGCCGAGGAGTGACAGGAGTGCACTGCAAACCAAGGCAGTGTGCTAATACACACTTCTACCCAAGGCCTCCATGCAAGTTTCCATGTCTGACAAGCCACATCTGTGCTCCAGCAGGTTAACAGGAGGCAGTAAGGGGCTCACTGATCCTCCACTTGGCAGGAAATGCCCACCTGGTGGGGTGCGGAGGTTCCAGATAGGTGCCCTACTCCATATGGTTCCTGGGTAGAGGACTAAAGCCAAGGCCACGAGATGCCAAGGCACTTGTGTGGGTCATAGTCCTAAATCCCATCTCCTGCTCCAACATTGATATCAGGGGTCCAAGCCCTTCCTGCTGCTCTCCTAGGTCTTCCCTCTTCTCCCAAAACTAACCCCATGCTAGCGGGAATTTTCCAGTTTGGTGAGGTTTTCTTACTTTATCCCTTGTTTTCTGATGGGAATAATTGAAAGGAATTCCTGAGAGGAAAGGGAATAGGGTGTGATGACTCCCAGTGAAGGGACCTGGGCTCCCTGATGGAGCTCCTGGTGGTCTCCTTACCTGCCAGCTACCATCCAGCCACGCCCTGCCATCATCAACCTTCCTTTCTGACCATGCTGGAAGTTAGGTCAGCACCCAAGGCCTGCCCTACGGGTGCTCTGCTGTGGACTTTCCCACCCTGGCCCGCCCTGCCTACCTGGCTAACCTTTCTCTTAGTAGTCAGCTCTGGGAAGTGATCTATGAATGCTTAACGTTATCTGTGATGTTATATTTCTCTTTATAGAAGTTTAAAACAAATGCCATGAAATGCTAAGATATGACGAGCTTAGTTATGAATGTGAGGGGAATGCCAGAGGGTCAGTCAGCCTGTGGCATGGTAATTGAGGTGGCTGGAACCCACATGGCTAATCACATAGTTCAAATCCTGGACTTATGGCTTGAGAAACACACTGGCCATGTGTGCATGCATGCCCAAATCCCATAAGTAGGAATGGAGGAGAAAGGATTGCAAAGACACAGAGAGGTTAAGTAGCCTCTCCAAGGTCACAGTGCACAGCCTGGTGGCCTAGCTCCAGTGTGGGAGTTCTTAGCTTAGTTCTCTGTATATGGGTGTTTTTTACATTATTCTCTGTACTTTTCCTATACTTGAACTAATTCACTACTTTTTTTTTAAGAGTTAAAGTAAACATGGCAAACAGTTAATATTTGTCTAACCAGTGTGTTCAACTATCTGTGCTTAAAATTATCTCGAACTTTAAAATGTATATGAAACTTTAAAAAGAAAAAGGCCTCAGCATTGCTACCACTTCTCGGAAGACTTCTGGAGGCCTCTACCCTCCTCTAAGCTCTCCGTTCTCTGTGTTGTTCTCTGTTGTCACCCTATTGCACCACGGCATGTCCTGACTGCTGATTTACTGAGTTTCTCTCTCTGCTGTGAATGCTACTAGGGAAGGGCAATAATAGATTTAGGTGCATAGATATTTATAAGCATTATATCTTCTTGATGGATTAGACCTTTTACTAATATATAGTGCCCTTCTTTGTCTCTTCATACACTTTTTGTTTTAAAGCCTATTTTGTCAGAAATTAGTATTGTGACTCCAGCTCTTTTTCTGGTTCCCATTTGCATGGACTATCTTTTTCCAGCTCTTCACTTTTAGTCTATGTATGTCTTTATCCATGAGATGCATTTTTTGTAGGTAACAGATAGAGGGTTTTTGTATTTATTTATTTATTTATTTCAAGTTCTTTTATGCAATCACATTATTTAGCTTGCAAAGTGAATATTCCAACACGTGTACATTTCTCCCAAGTCCAGTTGATAATACTATAAAGTTATCTTCAACAGATAATGCCCCGTTTCTTTGTCCCATTAATGCTAAGCCTCTCTATTTTTCTTCTAAATGTCTTTCCTCGGACTCTACTCCTTCACCCAACCTCTTCCCACACTATATCTGGTATTCACAACCATTTACTATGTTTCTATATCCTTTAGTCATTCAGATTCAGCCATAGAGTGCAGACATTTGGTATATATTAAGTGGGGACATACAGTGTCTCTCTTTCATAGTCTGGTTTGCTTCAATCAGCAGTAAATCTTCTATATTCACCCAATTTCTGTCAAAAGCCAGGGTCTTGTTGATTTTTTATGGCTGAGTAGTATTCTATAGAATATATGTGCCACAGTTTTTCAATCCATTCATTTGTTCGTGGGCATTTGGATTGGTTCCATGTCTTAGCAATTGTGAATAATGCCACAATAAACATTGACATGCAAGCACTTTTCTGATTAAGAATTTTTCTGTCCTTTGCGTAGATACCAAGGAGTGGGATTGCTGGATTATATGGTAGTTCTATTTTTAGATTTCTGAGGACTCTCCAAATTGTTCTCCACATGGCTGGACTGTTCAGTCTGTGTCTCTTGATTGAAGAATTTAATCCATTAACATTCAATGCTATTATCGACATTTTTGGACTTGTCCCTACCTTTAAGTTGGCCATTGTCTTGGTTGTCTTTTACTTCCTTATTTCTGTCAGTTCATTCTTTAGTTTTTCTGGAAGAGGACTCTTTTCAAAGTTTCTTGAAGAGCTGGTCTGGTGTTAGCAAGTTCTTTCAGGTTTTGTTTGAGAAGATTTTAATCTTTTTTTCCAATATGAAGGATAACCTTGCTGGGTATAATCATCTTGGTTGAAATTGTTTCTCTCTTAATACTTTCAATATGTCTGCCCATTCTTTCCTTGCTTGCATTATTTCCATTGAAAGGTCTGGGCTAACCTTTGCAAGTCACTTGATGTTTTCTCTTTGGTCATTTTAGTATCTTGTTTTTATCTGTGGTTTTGGCCAGGCTGGCTAAGATGTGCCTTGGAGATGATCTTTTTGGGCTGATTCTATTTGAGGTCCTTTGTATTTCTTGGGTCTGGATGCTTGAGTGCTTCCCTAGACTTGGAAAGTTTTCTTTCAGGATTTCATGGAATAGATTTTCTATACCCTTATTAGTTTATTCACCTTCTGGGATGCCAATTATTTGGATGTTTGAACATTTAATGAAATCTAGTATTTCTTGTATATTATCCTCACTTTTTTTTGTTGTTGTTATTGTTATTTTCTCTATCTTTTTGCTGGTGCTGGTGGGAATGTAAATTGGTCAAGTCACTGTAGAGAACAATATGTAGATTCCTCAAAGATCTACAAAGAGAATTACCATAAGATCCAGTAATCCCACTCCTTGGTATGTACTCAAAGGACAGAAGAATCCTTAGTCAGAAAAATGCTTGCACATTGATGTTTACTGTAGCATTATTCATAGTTGCTAAGACATGGAACCAACCCAAATGCCCAGGAACTTAGGACTGGATTGAAAAACTATGGCACATATACTCTATGGAATACTACTCAGCCATGAAAAATAACAAAACTATGGCTTTTGACAGAAGTGGATGAATATGGAAGATTTACTGCTGAGTGAAGCAAGCCAGGCTATGAAGGAGAGACACTGTGTGTCTCCACTTAATATATACCAACTGTCTGCACTCTATGGCTGAAACTGAATGACTAGAGGATATAGAAACATAGAAAATGGTTATAAATACCAGATACACTGTAAGAAGGGGGTGAGTGAATGAGGAGAGTCTGAGGAAAGACATTAAGAAGAAAAATAGAGAGACAAGGCATTTATGGGACTAAAAAAATTGTTATTATCTGTTGAAAATAACGTGTATAGTACTCTCAACTGGACTGGTGAGAAATGTATACATGTTGGCAAATTCACTTTGCAGGCTAAGTGACATATATGATAGAATGTATAAAAGAAATTGAAATACACACACACACACACACACACACACACACACACACACACACATACATATATATATGATTTAGATCCTTGTTTCCAGGGCCTGGCCAATTGCAACAAATCTAGTTGCCCAATAAAATTATTAAACTGAAGAGAGCTACTCAGGGGCTCCCCCATGGATGAGGATTGAGCAGCTATGAAAAGATGGGCTGTGGAGAGTGGAGGGAACAAGTGTGGGCCCTTGTAGGGAACAAGTGTGGGCCCTACCCTCCCTGCTGAAGACATATGGCAGTAATTCAGAGGACTATCACCCAGTCAGGGCTTCCAGCATAAATGCTTCCAGCTGCACTTTCCACTGTGGACGGAACTTCTTAAAGACAGGATGTTGACTGTGTCCAGCTCTGCTCCCAAGCCTGTCTAAGATAAAGTGGGAGCAGCTTTTGAGAAAGCACTATGGGTTTTACCCATTGTGTCTGAGGCCACAGCTCTTGACTGGTTTGTCAGTTGCCAGATTGAGCCTCTTCCAGTGGAGGGACTCAGTCTGAGCTGCATATAAAACTCACCTGAGGCACTCTCAAAGCTATACCCACCTAGTCCTTCTTCCCCTGCCCCCAGATATTCTGATAGACTTGGCCTGAGGAGATCTCCTGGGTTTGGGAATTAGTAGAAGCTTGCTAGGTAATCATATTATGTAGCCAAGGCACAGAATTCTTGTTCTGTGCTCTTTGCAAAAAAAGATAGTTCCTTCCAGGTGAATTGTGATGACTTCCTCATTCCATAAACATTTACCTAAGTACTGTATATGTTGTTATCACCTTGCTTTCTTATCCAGAAGCCTATTATTGACAAACACTATGAACTCATCAAGAAATTACCCCTGTATCAGTCATGTATGATGTACCACAACTCTAAAATCTCCCACAAAAGTATTAATAGGAGATTAGATCATGCAGCAGATCAAATCTTGGCTTTAGAAGATAAAACATCTGACCTAAAGAAAAGTCACTAGGGGCTGGCAGGTGGTGTGGTGGTTAAAGGCGTTGGACTCCCAAATGGCCAACCATTGTTCAAGTCCTGGATCTGGTGGCTTCCTTTCTTACTTTCCTTCTCTCTCTCTCTCTTTCTGTCCCTCTCTGGTCAAATTTAAATAAATAAATGAATAAGTAAATAAATAAAATAATGTTAAATAAGATAATTCTTAAAAAGAAAAAAAAAACACCAAGAAGAATGAAAAAAATAATCCCCAAAATGAGGATAATATATGGTAGATAGTAGATACCATTAAACACCCAAACATCCAAATAATTGGTATCCCATACGGTGACGAATCTAATAAGGGCATCAATAACCTATTCCATGAAATACTATCCAAACCTAGAGAAACATTCAAATATCCAGACCCAAGAAATACAAAAGACCCTAAATAGAATCAAACTAAGAAGATCTTCTTCATGGCATATCATAGCCAGAATGGCAAAAATCACAGATAAAGACAAGATTCTAAAAATGACAGGAGAGAAATATCAAGCTACTTACAAAGATTATCCCATTAGGCTAACATTGGACCTTTCAAAAGAAACAATGCAAGCTAGTAAAGAATGGGAAAATATATTCCAAGTGTTAAAAGAAGTACAACTTCAACCAAGAACACTATACCTGGCAAGATTATCCTTCATATGGGAAGAAATGATACAATCATTATCAGATAAGCAAAACCTGAGAGAATTTACCAACACTAGACAAGCTCTTCAAGAAGTACTTAAGAAACACTTGGAAAAGCAACAGCAAAAAAAAATCCAAAAAACTCCAGGAGAAAGGAAATAATAAAGATTTGAGCAGCAATAAATGAAATAGAAAATAAATGAACTATATAGAAAATAAATGAAAGTAAAAGCTGGTTCTTTGAAAAGATAAACAAAATCAATACATCACTAGCAAGACTTATTAAGAAGGAGAGAGAAAGGAACCAGGTAAATCAAATCTGCAATGAAGCAGGAAATATAACAACAGACATAGTAGAAATAGAAAACATCATTAGAGATTACCATGAACAACTATATGCCAAGATACAAGAAAATCTGGATGAGATGGATAAATTCCTGGACAAATATAATCTACCAAGATTTGAGACATGAATACATGAATACAGTAATGTTGCAGGATACAAAATCAACATACAGAAATCCATAGCATTTCTGTAATATGAACAGCAGGCAGACAGAGATAGAACTGAAAAAAAGTAATTCCATTTATGATAGCAATGAAAAGTATATGATACCTAGGAATAAATCTAACCAAAGAAGTTAAAGACCTCCAGAAGGAAAACTATGAGAAGCTAAAAATAGAAATTGAAAATGACACAAAAAGTGGAAGGACATCCCACGTTCCTGAATTGGAAGAATTAATATAATCAAAATGGCAATTCTACCCAAATTAATCTACATATTTAATGCAATCCCAATCAAAGTACCAGACACATTCTTTATAGATCTAGAAGACAATCATAAAATTTGTTTGGAATCATTAAAGACATCATATTGCCAAAGCAATCCTGCAATAGAAAAGTGGAGTGGGCAGCATCTCACTCCCAGACCCAAAATATGCTACAAATCTGTGGTAATCAAAACAGCATGGTATGGGCCACAGAAACAGACAGGTGGATCAATGGAACAAAATAGAGTCTCCAGAAATAAATTCACAAACATACAATCATCTAAATTTTGACAAAGGGTACCAGTCAATCCAGTGGAAAAATGAAAATCTCTTCATCAAATGGTGCTGGAAAAACTGGATATTCACTTGCAGAAAGATGAATCTGGACCCCTACCTCTCACCATTGACAAAAATCAACTCAAGGTGGATCAAAGATCTAAACCTAAGACTTCAAACTATAAACCGCTCCTGGAAAACTCTGGGGAAACTCTGGGAGACATTGGGGTAGGCAAAGACTTCTTAAATAAGACCCCCCAAAGCACAGTCAATAATCCCCAGAATAGACAAGTGGGATTACATCAGAATAAGAAGTTTTTGCATGGGAAAAGATACAGTAATTAGTGTGAATCAACAGCCCTCAGAATGGGAAAATATTTTTGTAAACTATGCATCAGATAAAGAACTGATAACCAGAATACATAAGAAACTCAAGCAGCTGTCCTGAAAAAAGATGATCAACCATATTAAAAGATGGGAGAAAGAGTTGGAAAAAAACACTCTCCAAGGATGACATACAAACAGCCAAAACACATATGAAAAATGCTCAACATCCCTCATCATAAGGGAGATGCAGATCAAAATCACAATGAGATACCACCTAACCCCAGTTAGAATGACTAAGATTAAAACAAAACAAAACAAAACAAAACAAAACGCTACGTGCTGGCAGGGGTGTGGTGAAAGGGGAACTCTTACACTGCTGGAGGGAATGTAAATTGGTCCAGTCATTGTAGAAGACAATTGGGAGATTCCTTAAAAATCTACAAATAGAACTTTCATATAATCCAGCAATCCCACTCCTTGGTATCTATGCAAAAGACAGAGAATTTTTGGTTGGTAAAGTGCTTGCACATCTATGTTTATTGTGGCATTATTCACAATTGCTAAGACATGGAACCAACCCAAATGCCCATGAACAGATGACTGGATTGTAAAACTGTGGCACATATGCTCTATGGAATACTATTCAGGCATAAAAAAACAATAAGACCCTGGCTTTTGACAGAAAGTAGATGAATATGGAAGATCTACTGTTGAGTGAGGCAAGCCAGGCTATGAAGGATAGACATTCTGTCTCCACTTATTATAGACCACGTGTCCACATTCTATGGCCAAAACTGAACGACTAAAGGATATAGAAACACAGTAAATGGTTGTGAATATCTGATACAGTGTGGGAAGAGGGTGGGTGAAGGAGTAGAGTCTGAGGAAGGACTTGGGGAGAAAAGTAGAGAGGCTTAGCATTAATGGGACAAAGAAATGGGGTATTATCTGTTGAAGATAACTTTATAGTATTATCAACTGTACTGGGGAAAAATGTACATGTGTTGGAATATTCACTTTGCAAGCTAAATAACATGATTGAATGTATAAAAGATCTTGAAATAAGAGAAAAAGAAAGTGCACTTAGGAACATACTAACAAAAAAATAAAAAGAAATACTTAAGGGAGGGCTTTACCAGGAAAACTAAAGAGAAACAGACATAAATAAGAGAACAAAAAACAACCATGAAAAGGGTCGGCAAAATAAAGGAGACAAGTCTGCAAATATTGATATTAATCTTGAATGTTAATAGATTAAATTCTCCAATCAAGACACAGACTGGCTTAACAGATTAAAAAAAAAGAAAAACAACAAACAAAAAAACCCCAGAAACCATTTATTTGTTGCCTATAAGAAATACATCTCATGGATAAAGACATACATACACTAAAAGTGAAGGGCTTGAAAAGATATTTTATGCAAATAAATACCAAAAAAAAGGCTGGAGTCATGATACTAATTTCAGACATACTAGACTTTAAGATAAAACCTGCAAGAAGAGACAAAGAAGGACATTCTTTAGTACTAAAAAGACTAATTTACCAGGAAGATATAACACTTATAAATATGCATGTGCCCTAGCAAAGACTGCTGAATCTAAAAGGAGAGAGAGACTGCAACACACTACTATCTCAACACTCTACTATCTTCTTTGGACAGGTAATCTACACAAAAGAAAGAGATATAGGGTCTAAACAATATCATAAATCAAATGAACTTGACAGATATCTGTAGAACTTTCCATCCAAGAACCACAAAATATACATCTTTCTCAGCCCCGCATGGCAGCTTTTTGAAGACTGACCACGTGACAGGGTACAGAGCAAGCCTTTACAGATTCAACAGCATAGGAACTACATCCAGCATCTTCTTCAACCATAATGGAATTAAACTTGATATTAATTTCAAAAAGAACCCTTGACCCTTGAAAATACACAAACAGATGGAAACTAAACAACCTACTCCTGAATTACTTCATAACCACTGAAGAAATTAAGACTAAAATCAAAAGATTCATGGAAACCAATGATAATAAGAATTTCCAAAACATATAGGACAAAGCAAAAGCAGTTATAAGAGGGAAGTTCACTGTAATTAGTGCTCATGAGAAAACAAAGAAGGAAAGGGGGCAGATAGACAATGTAACAACACACCTCAGGGAACTAAGAAAACAACAACCAAAAAAACTGCCCTAAAATTCCAGGAGAAAAAAAAATAATAAAAATTCAAAGAGAGCTCCACATGGATCCTGAACTTCAGGTGTGAAATATTGCTTTCAGAGACTTAAAATGAAGATTTTCTGCTGAAACGTCTCCCTCACTCATTTCTAGAAAGGCATAAACCCAGATCCATCCCCACATGGATCCTGAACTTCAGCTGTGAAATATTGCTTTCAGAGACTTAAAATGAAGATTTTCTGCTGAAATGTCTCCCTCACTCATTTCTAGTGGGTTGTGTTACCTGTCTCTTTTTCTCCATTTCTCTCTGTCTCTGTCTCTCCTGTGTCTTTTAATTTAAAAGAAAATTTTTTTTAAGATAAAGTATTCTTTGGACTCTCAAGCCCCTTTATTGGGCTAATAGGTGCCTCCCCCCCATTCTATTTAGGTAAAGGCACAAACCCAGGCCCATCCCCACATGGATCCTGAACTTCAGCTGTGAAATATTGCTGTGTGCCACATGGTTTTCAATTTTTGCTTTTTAAAATTAAAATCTAATTTTTTACTCATTTTTTTGTTACTTCTTTTTATTTTATATTTTCTTCTTTCCTTTTCTCTAATTCTTTTCCTTTTTCTTTATCTTTACTCATTGGCTTCTCAGCTCCTACACAGTAAGTGTCTAGACAGGTCCAAGTGAATAAGATCTAAACATCTGAATACAATTAGGGTCAGAATATTCCTCTATTCTCATTGATTCTGATGCAAAAAGAGTGAAAACAGAATGTAAAGGAAGTTCCAGATCACATCCTCCTGCATGCCTCTGAACACTCAGATTGAACTTCAAGAATTAGGAAGAAATGCACCATCCATCAGATGACTAGAAATCACCACAGGGTCACAAGAAATATGGAAAAGCAAAAAAAACCTCTCCTCCAAGGAAAAATAATAACTCCTCTTCATCCTCAGACAGTATGATGAAATTCATGGAAATGTCAGATAAAGAATTTAGAATTTTTATGGTGACAAAGCTCATAGAGATTTGAAAAGAGAGACAATGAACTGCTGAAGAGGCAGGGGAAAGGAGTTGATGAGCTCCAGAAGGTGGGGAAATTCTTGCAAAATCTAAAAGAGGAAATTCACACTATAAAAAAAGAATCAAATGAACCTGTTAGAGATGAAGGTTATAATACAGGAAGTCAAAACCTCCCTTAAAGTATTAAAAGCAGACTAGATCATACCAAAAATTGAATCTCAGGTGTAGAAGATAGAATCGCTGGCTCAGAAAAATCCACCATGAAGACTGAGAAAATTGTCTAAAAAATTAGAATAACATATGAGAAATACTAGATACCATCAAATGTCCAACATCTGGATAATTGGTATCCCAGAAGGGGAAGAGACTCATAAGGGCACTGACAATCTATTCCATGAAATCCTGGAAGAAAACTTTCCAAACCTAGAGAGGCATTCAAAGACCCAATCCCAAGAAATACAAAGGATCCCCAGTAGAATCAAACCAAGAAGATTTTCTCCAAGACACATTATACCCAGATTGACCAAAACCACAGACAAAGACAAGACACTAAGATTGGCAAGAGAGAACGTCAATAAAAAAATACACAAAGCATATCCCATCAGGCTGACAGTGGACCTCTCATTGGAAATAATGCGAGCAAGCCAAGAATGGGAAAATATATTCAAAGTGTTAAGGGGAAAGCAATTGCAACCAAGAATACTGTATCTGGCAAGATTATCCTTCATATGGGAAGAAAAGACAAGAACATTCTTCAAAAAACAAAACCTGAAAGAATTTACAAACACCAGACGAGATCTCCAAGAAATTCTGCAGGGAGTGCTATACCAGAAAAACTAAATACAGTTACACAGAAATAAGAGTTAAAAAAAACTAAGAAAATGGCCAACTTAATCGTGGGGACAATTCTGGAGCTGAATATTATATCCCAAATTTAACTGGGAAAATTGAACCACAACAGAAGATAAAGTACATGAGACTGAACTAGTGAAATAGAATTTTATAACTTTTGACTAAACATAGCTGATTTTCTTCTAGGCTTTGTTTTCCAGTTTTAAGGATGTTTGTTCTGTCTTGAGCTGCCGATCGGTTCATGTACCTAATATTTGAACAGAATCCCAACCTGTTTCCTGGCTTTTCTTGAAATAAAAAAATATAGTGAAAAATACATAATTAATGACCATAGTAAGCTATATAACATCAGCTAGGTGTTACCTTAGAGTATATTCATTCTACACAGAGTTTCATGCCTAAAATCAGACATGTATTCATAGGTATGTATATATCACCTGAGCTTGCTATTGAAAATAGTACATTATTTGGGACCAGCAGTTAGCGTAATGGCTATGTCGCTGGACTCCCACGTAGTCGACTGCAGTTCAAGTCCCGAACACGGTGGCTTCATGTGTGTGCATGCTCAAGATCCCGAGAGGAGAATGGAGGAGAAGGGATTGTGGCATGGCCATCCCCCGTGAGGGGTGATTTTTTTGCTTTCTATCTCTCTGTCTCTCTCTGTCTGTCTGGCGAGCGCAGGCGCCCTATAGCAAAAACCTCTCCAAAAAAAGAAAATAGTACATTATTTAAGAAATTTTGTGAATCAATAAAATGTGGGAAGAAAAAGAATGGAAAACAACTGTGGCCACCTTGAAGAAAAAGAATGGAAAACAACTGTGGACACCTTAGATAGTGTGGGAGGAGGGTGGGATGGCAGAGGGTAAGAAATAGGGGGAAAATATACATATAAAACTAGAAATGGAAAATTATTGATGAAAACATGTTTGATTAAGCCACTATGCAGTATATTCTGGATGGGAAATCACATTTTGTATGCTGTGACAATGCTCAGTGAATAAATGTAAATTAATTAATTAAAAACAAAAAATTTAAAACAAACAAACAAACAAAAATCCAAGCAGAAATAAATGAAATAGAGAATAAATAAGCTATACAGAAAATGAATGAAACTAATATCTGGTTCTTTGAGAAGATAAGCAAAATTGACACAACATTAGCTAGACTATTTAAGAAGAAAGGAACCATATAAATCAAATTAGCAATGAAACAGACAATATTACAACAGACATAACAGGAATACAAAACATCATTAGAGAATACTATAAGTGACTATATACCAAAAAGACCCAAGAAAACCTGGATGAGACGAACAAGTTCCTGGACACATATAATCTGCCAAGATTGAATGAGGAAGACATAGAAAGCTGGAAGAGACCCATAATAAGAATGAGAGCGAATCAGTAATAAATGACCTCCTACAAAGAAAAGCCCAGGTCCTAAAGGCTTCACTTTAGAATTCTACAAAACTTTTAAAGAAGAGCTAACACCCATTCTACTCAAGCTATTTCTAAAGATCAAGAGGAAGGAATCCTCCCAAATTCATTTTATGAAGCCTCCATTACCCCGATCTCCCATACAGACAAGAACCTAACAAAAAGGAAAACTTTAGACCAATATCTCTGATGAAGATAGATGCAAAAATTATCAACAAGATATAAGCAAACTGTATCCAACAACACAAAAAAAGGATAATCCTTTTATGGTCAGGTAGACTTTATCCCAGGGATGCAAGAGTGTCTCAACATACACAAAACCACAAATATAATACACCATATTGACAGAGAGATAAAAGCCACATGATCATATCAATCAATGCAAAAAAAGTGTTTGATAAAATACAATATTCCTTCATGTTAAGACTGAGCAAAATTGGGACCAGCAGTCAGCGTAATGGCTATGTCGCTGGACTCCCATGTAGTCGACCGCAGTTTGTGTCCCAGACCCGATGGCTTAAAACTCACGCTGGGTGCGTGTGCGTGCGTGCCCAAGATCCTGAGAGGAGAATGGAGTCCCCGCTGGGGGGGGATTTCTCGCTTTCTGTCTCTATGTCTCTCTCTGTCTGGCGAGCGCACGTGCCCTATAGCGAAAAAAAAAAAGAAAAAGAAAAAAAAAAAAACTCTCAAAAAAAAAAAAAAAAAAACCCCCCCTTTAAAAAAAAAAAAAAAAAAAAAAAAAAAAAAAAAAAAAAAAGATTGAGCAAAATTTGCATAGAAGGGACTTTTCTCAACACAATAAAAGTCATATGTGAAAAACCCATACCTAACATCAAACAGAATGGAGAAAAGCTGAAAGTTTTTCCACTAAAAACTGGAAAAAGACAAAGTTGCCCATTTTCTCCACTGCTTTTCAACATAGTACTGTTAAGTTCTAGCCAATGCAATCACGAAAGAGAATAAAATAAAAGGCATTCAGGAAGGGAAAGAAGAGGCGAAATTATCCCTACCTGCCAATGACATTATTATATACATAGAAGACCCAAAAGATTTCATGAAAAAACTCCTGGAAGTAATAAATGAATACACTAAAGTGGCAGGATACAAAAATCAACATCCAAAAATCTATAGCATTTATATACACCAACAATAAGCAGACTGAGACAGATGTGAAGAAAGCAATATCATTTACAGTAACTTAAAAAAGCATAGGATACCTAGGAATAAAGCTAACCAAAAAATTCTAAGACCTCTACAAGGAAAACTATAAAAATCCTTAAAAAGGAATTGAAAATGACAAAAAAGTGGAAGGACATCCCATGTTCCTGGATTGGAAGAATTAATATAATCAAAGAGTCAGTTCTACCCAAATTAATTTACATAATTAATGCAATCACAATCACATTACCAGAGACATTCTCTACAGATTTAGAAAAAACAATCGTAGAATTTGTCTGGAATTGTGAAAGGCCCTGTATTGCTAAAGCAATTCTGCACAGTCGAATGGCGTAGGAGGCATCTCACTCCCTAAACCTCAAATATATTACAAAGCTGTGATCATCAGAACAGCATGATATTGGCACAAAAACAGACATGTGAACTAATGGAACAGAATAGAGACCCCAGAAATAAACCCCCAAACATAGAGCTAACTGATTTTTGACAAAGAGCACCAGTCAATCCAGTGGGAAATCAAAAAGCTCTTTAGCAAATGGTGCTGGAAAAACTGGGTATCCATCTGCAGAAAGATGAAACTGTATTCCCATCTCTCCCCATTAACAAAAAGCAACTCAAAATGGATCAAATATCTAAACCTAAGACCTCAAACTATAAAATTACTGGTGGAAAACACAAGGAAAACTCTTGGAAACACTGAAATAGGTTTATTAAATAAGACCCCATAGCACAGGCAATATTCCCAAAAATAGACAAGTGGGATTACATCAGATTAAAAAGCTTCTGCATAGCAAAAGAAACAATAATTAGAGTGAATCAGCAATCCTTGAAATGGGAGAATATATTTACAAACTATGTCTCAGATAACGGACTGGTAACCAGAATATACAGGTAACTCAAATGGCTTACCTGAAAAAATAAAATAAAATAAACCCAATTAAAATGTGGAAAAATGAGCTGAACAAACAACTCTCTAAGGAAGACATGTGGATGGCCAAAAAGCATGAAAAAATGCTCCACATCACTTATTATAAGAGAAATGCAAATAAAAACCACAATGAGATACCACCTAACCCTGGTTAGAATGGCTAAGATTAAAATAATATAAAATGATAAGTGTTGGTGAGGCTGTAGAGATAAGGAAACTCTCCTACACTGTTGGTGGGAATGTAAATTTGTCCAGCCACTGTGGAGAACAAAGTGAAGGTTCCTCAAAGACCTACAAATAGAACTACCATATGATCCAACAATTCTACTCCTGGGTGTCTATCCAAAAGAGGAATATACTCAATTGGAAAAACACCTGCGCATCCATGTTTACTGCAGCATTATTTCTCAATCGCTAAGACATGTAATCAACCCATGAACAGATGAATGGATTGAAAAAGTGTGGCACTTATGTGCTATGGAATACTACTCAGCCATAAAAAATAACAAGACCCTGGAATTTGATAGAAAGTGGTCAGATATGGAAGATATATTGCTAAGCAAAGCAAGCTAGACTATGAAAGAGAAACATTGTATGTATCCACTCAATACATACTGAATGCCGGCATTCTATGGCAGAAACTGAAAGATTGGAAGGTAGAAAAGCATGGAGAGCAATGGAGATACTGAGACAGTGCTGGAGGAGGGTGGGAAATGGGGGAGGATGAGAGGGAGGAAATCAATGGGAAAAAAAGGCAAAACATTATAGGTATACAAAAATGGAAAATTATCTGTTGATGATAATGTGTATAGTAATATCTTTGAATGAACCAATATACAATGTATACATGATGGGAAAATTCATTTGGTATGGTGTAACAATACACAGTGATTGAAGTTAAGGGAAAAAAAAGAGAAAAACAAAAAGAAAAGAGAAGAGAAGAGAAGAGAGAAAGGAAGAAAGAAAGAAGACAGGAGAGAGAGAGAGAAAGAAAGAAAAAAGAAAGAGAGAAAGAGAAAGAAAAAGAACAAAAGGGAGAGAAAAGAAAAGAAAGTGGAGAAAAGAAAACTGCTGGTTAAGGTCAACACTGGCTTAGTACACATGAGCTCATTTAATCCTTCCAATAACCATAATCCTTCCAATAACTATGGTGGAAAACACTGGAGAAACTCTTAGAGACATTGAGGTAGGCAAAGACTTTTAAAATAAGACCCTCAAAGCACAGGCAATAATCCCAAAAATAGACAAGAGTTATTACATCAGGTTAAGAAGTTTCTGCCCAGCAAAAACACCGTAATTATGTGAATCAACAACCCTCAGAATGGGAGAATATTTTTGTAAACTATGCCTCAGATAAGGGACTGATAACCAGAATACATGGGGAACTCAAGCAGTTTACCCAGAAGAAAATGATTAACCCAATTAAAAGATGGGAAAATGAGTTGAATAAACAACTCTCTAAGGAAGACATAAAAACAGCCAAAAAGCATATGAAAAAAATGCTTAACATCCCTCATCATAAAGGAGATGCAGATCAAAACCACAATGAGATACTACCTAACCCCAATCAGAATGGCAAAGATTAAAAAAAAAAATAACAACAACAAAAAATGTTAAGTGCAGTCAAGGATATAGTGAAAAGGGAACTCTCCTACATGGTTGGTGGGAATGTAAATTGGTCCAGCCACTGTGTAGAACAATATGGAGGTTACTCAAAGATCTGCAAATAGAACTACCATATAATCCAGCAATTCTACTGCTGGGTATCTACCCAAAGGATAGGAGAACACTCAGTCAGAAAAGTGCTAGCACTTCTTTGTTTATTGTGGCATTATTCACAATTACTAAGACATGGAAACAACCCAAATGTCCATGAACAGATGAATGGATTGAAAAAGTGTGGCACATATACTCTATGGAATACTACTCAGCTATAAACAACAACAGGATCCTGGCATTTGATAGAAAGTGGACAAATATGGAAGATTTACTGCTGACAAAGGCAAGTCAGGCTATGAAACAGAGAAATTGTATTTCTCACCTATTATATACTGACTGTCCACATTCTATGGTAAATTGTTATGGATATTGGAGTTTGTGTGGGAAGAGGGTAGAAGAAGGGGTAGAGTGTAAGGAAAGAAATTAAGGAGAAAAATAGAGAGGTAAAACACTTATGGGATGCAGAAATGGATTATAATCTGTCGATGAAAATGTGTATAGTATCCTCAACTGGACTGGTGTTAAGTGTATTCATGTTGGGTAAATTCACATTACAAGTTCAGTGATGTATAGTGATTAAATGCATAAAATAAAATAAGGACTTAAGCCCTGGTTCTACCGCTTAACAGCTATGTGATTCCCAGAGAAATGATTGACATTTCTGTTGATCATTCACTGACTAGTTTTACCTGTTCTAGAATTTTATATTGATGGAATCACAACATTTATTCTCTTTTGGATCTAGGGATTTTTTTTGGTGTGTGTGTGTGTGTGTGTGTGTGTGTGTGTGTGTTGTAGGGTACCTGTGTTTGCTGGAAAGAGACAGGGAAAGTGAGAAAGTACACCCCAAGGAGAATGGTCACACTGCAATCCCTTCTCCTCCATCTCTCCCTTCTTTTGAGATTTTGGGCATGCGTGCAAAACAGGCTTGGTGTGCTTCTTGAACTGCCAGGTCTTGGACTTGAACCACGCAGTCAGCCATGTGGGATTCAGCCACATTAATCACAATGCTAGGCTGGCCCTGTGTCTAGCTTCTTTTTCTCAATATGATCTCTTGAGACTCATCTGTGTAGTTATGTGTTGTAGAGGATGAACTATAAGGTAGCTGTCATGACTCCTGCCTCTTGATGTTCACACTTACAAAATTCCCTCCCCTGAGTGTGGGTGGGCCCTGTGACTTACTTGCAGAATGTGGCAAAGGTGATGGATGTCACTCCTGTGATTGTGTTACCTAATCTGTCTTGCTAACAGACTCCTTCCTTGCTTACTCTAAAGGAGCACGTTCCATGTTATGAGAAGACACACAGAAAAGCCCACATGACAAAAATTTGAGGGCAGGCCCCAAGAGCTGTAGTTGATAAGCAGCAGGAAGCCAGGGTCCTTTGTCCTACAGCTGTAATGACATGAATCCTTCTGGCAACATGAGAGATCTTGGAAGGGGTTCCATGGCCAGTGGGAAGCCAGATAAGAACTGAGCCCCGGATAACATCTTGATTTCCATCTTGCAGAGAATTTAGCAAGGCCTGGCTTGGACCACTGACCCACACCAACTCTGAGCCAATAAATATGTGTTGTGTGGAACTGATAAGTGTGTGGTAATTTGTTACTCAGTATAGAAAACTAGCGTACATTTTTCAATAGTTTGTTACTTTTGATCACTGAAAAGTCTCCCATTATGTGAAAATACAGCTTATGTTTACCTGTTTACCAGTTGATGGACATCCGTATTGTTTCCAGGTTGGGGCTATTATAAGTAGAGTTGCCTTGAAGATTCTTATAAAAGTCACTTAGGGGGCATATTTCATTTCTCTTGGGGGAAAACCTAGTAGAATGATCGGATCATGTTGAACGAATATATTTAACTTTATAGGAAACTGTCAAACTTTTCCACAGAAGTACAATTTCACATTCCCACCAGCATCACAGGAGAGTTATAATTGCTCCACATCCTTGCCAACAGGTTTTATTGTCAATCTTTTTAATACTATGTCATGTTATAGATTTTATTCGCATTTTCCTGATGACCAATATGTTCAGCATCATTTCATGTGCTTATTAGCTGTTTTATGCCTATCTTCTTTGGTCAAATGCCTGTTTAACCCTTAAAATATGGTCATATAGCCATAGGCTTGTTTTAAGAAAGTAACACATACATAACATGATTGGCATTGAATAGATACTACATAAGAGAGATCTATTTTTTTTATTTTATTAGTTTTGAAGTCACTTACAGATCAAGTTGTATGGTTCTATAAAGCAGCGGTCTGCAACATTTTTGGTACTAGGGACTGATTGTGTGGAAGACAATTTTTCTCCGGATCTGAGATAGGGGGAGATAATTTATGAGAACAGGTAACCTAGATCCCTCGCATGTGCAGTTCATAATGGAATTTGCACTCCTATGATAATTGAATGCCATGGCTGACCCAACAGGACATGGAGCGCAGATGGCAATGTGAGCAATGGGGAGCTGCTGTAAATACAGAATACAGATGAAGCTCTGCTCCCTCACCTCCTGCCATGGGGCAAAGTTCCTAACGGGTCATGGGTCAGTACTAGTCTGTGGCCTAGGAGTTGGGACCTTTGCTATAGAGGACCTGTAAAATACACTTTTAAGAAACTATAGGGACCAGCAGTTAGCGTAATGGCTATGTTGGGTAGTCGACCGTGGTTCGTGTCCCAGACCCAGTGGCTTGGAACTCACGCCGGGCACGTGTGCGTGTGTGCCCAAGATCCCGGGAGGAGAATGGAGGAGAAGGGATTGTGGTGTGGCCATCCCCCCTGGGGGGTGATTTCTCGCTTTCTGTCTCTCTGTCTCTGTCTGGCGAGCGCATGCACCCTATAGTAAAAACCTCTCCAAAAACAAGAAAAAAAGAAACTATCATAAAATCATGTCCTGAAGAAGAGGGGCAGAAGAAAGAGAGGAAGAGAGAAGTTAAAGAACTTAGGGAGTAGAGTGGGAAGGCAAGAGGCCCTCAGGGTTTGAGCTGGAAGATTTTACAGGCAGGAGGTATTGCCTCCTAAGTCTTGATCAGGAGTTTTGCTTTAAAAACACTGAGATTGAAGGGAAAGTTGGCTTTCCGGGTGGCCTCATCTTTGGGCCTAAAGTTAGGAAGAGTGTTGTAGCCCCCAAATCTGGCAGACCTTGCATCCGAAAGGCGGCCAAGTGCCTCTATTTAAAGCAGCAGAGATTTTAGCATTTTGTTGCAATCTGAAGTCTATCAGGTTTGGCATCTTTTTATCTATTTTATCCATTCTTATCGCCTGAGATCAGAGGCCCATCCTTGGGAAGCCCCTTATGCAAGGAGGTGCTTCAGGAGACTGGCTGCTCTCCAGTGCTGTTTGGGGCTGTCCCTGCCTGGGAACTGGATCCATGCTTTCCTGAAGTGGATGTTGTCAAGACAATCACACAATTAGGCATTGAGGAGATTCCCAAGATGCCTTAGAGGGTGGGTACCATAAACCTGCTTCCCTACAGGCCTGTGTTACAGAAATAGCAGCCATGGGGTCAGGCAGACATGAATTCAAAAGTTTAAGAATGCAGGCTCGGAGTGAGACTGCCTGGGTTCAGATCCTGACTCCACCACTTCCTAACCCTATTGCTTCCATGACTGGTGACTCAGGTTCCTTTTGAAAAATGATTTCCTTTTGGAAGATGATTTCCTTTTGGAAAATGTAGTATTTACTTTATAGAGTGGTTAAACAGATTTACGTGAACTCATGGAAAATGCTTGGTATGCAGTTAGCACAAAGCAAATTTTAACTGTTTTTATTATTTGTCCCATGATAAGGAGCATAAATCTTTAATGTACATGAGCCTCAGTTTCCTCATCTATATAATGAGGATAATAACATATGTCCAGAGCTCTCTCTTTTTTCTGCCTTTGGCAATCTTATCACAATTGCAATCACTCATCTTGTCTGACCGCCTCTCCATGTTTCATTTGCCTGTGGCAGGGCACTGTGTTCCTGTATACTGAAGTCTCCCAAGGATTAGTAGGTGCTCGGTAAATGTTCACTAAATTAAGGAATGATGCGGTTGTCAGATATGAATGAAACAAAGATGGACAGTCTAGTCTGGTAGAAAAAAAAATGATAAACTTCTTGTGTGTATGTGTGCGTGTACATGTGCGTGTGTGTGTGTGTGTTTGTCTTGGAGAGGAGGAATTTGGGCTGTTGAGAAACCCGGGCTGTTCCTTGAAATCTGTGTGACCATGGGCAAGTAGGTGACCTCTCTGAGTTCCAGTGTACTCTGCTGTAAAATGGAAATAGTGGATTGACCTGGTTAGGAGGACTGACCAAGGTTAATTATGGTAACTATTACAGTGCCTGGCTTATAGCAGGTGACTCACAAATGATGGATCCCTTTCAAATCTTTCTTATTTCCATGGATCCAGGCAATGCACAATGAAAATGGTAACAATGAACACCTACTGAGCACACACTGTGTACCAGGCACTGTATGAAGTACTATCTTGTGCTATATACAGTGTAGTGATTTTGAAATGGGGCTTAGGAGAAGGCATCTTTTTGTAAGCAGGAGTGGGCTGGGGAACTGAGACATTTACATTGACCTTCCCTAAGAGTGAGAAAATCTTACCTGTCACTATCGAAGGAAGAGTGCTTATGCAGGGAGAGGAACTGGTCTGTGATGGACATCATGGGCCCACTATACCTCTCCACATGGCTGGATCCTGGACAGCTCTGAACTCATCCACATAAGCTTTTATTTAGAAAAAGGATCTGCTGCTCAAAATAAAATAAAATAAATAAATCCCCCCCGGGGGGGTGATTTCTCACTTTCTATCTCGCTGTCTCTCTCTTTCTGGTGAATGCATGCACCCTATAGCAAAAACCTCTCAAAAAAAAAAATTAAAAAGGCTTGTCAATTTCTCATCCAGTGAAAGAATTATAAACCCAGAGTTAAAATCTGTTTGTGTTGTTTGCTGTTGTTGTTTTTTAATCCTGGTCCTGGCACTAAAGAGCTAGAAAGATTTAATAATGTAATTTTTTTCTTTCTTTTTTCATTGCTTTATGACAGTGAATGAGTGCACATGTGCAAGAGAGGGAGAGAGAAAGAGAATGTTTGACAGGGTCTTGCCATGCTATGATCCCTTTTCCCCAGCCCTCCTGCTCCTCAGAATTCATGCATGCCCAGCATGTTCCCAGGCTGACCTGAGGATCTGAATCTGCATGTCGTCAGCCATATGCCTTCCTGCCTTGCAGAGTACATGCATTATTGCTACATCACAGTGGCTGGGCCTCTACTTCCCTCTTTAGAGCCTCAGTTTTCTGAAAGCTAAAATAAGGGGGTTAGATGTGATGATATCTGAGGTCTTTATCTGCTAAAATATTCTGAGAGTATGTGACCTTCTGGATTTCTCTCATGGAACTCTCTAGTCAAAATTAAGAGACTAGCTCATGAAGATAGACTTGCAGCAAGAGAGAGTTGAAGTAGCATAGAGCTTGAGTGGGCACCCAGCCCAGGAACATCATCTCAGATCCTTGAGTTGAGCAGATCTTCGCCATCTTTCAGCCCCGACTCAATCTCTTACATCTTAGTTACTGCCAAGTTCCAGGCATATTTCCTGATAAACTTTTACTCATTCTTCAAAGCCCATCATAAATGCCAAGGTCATTTATTCACTCAGTGAAGATTTACTGACTGTCTACTATGTGCCAGGAGCTCCTCTAAGGGATATCAATGAACAAAACAAAAC
Organism: Tupaia belangeri chinensis; assembly: GCF_000334495.1. Classification (NCBI taxonomy): domain Eukaryota; kingdom Metazoa; phylum Chordata; class Mammalia; order Scandentia; family Tupaiidae; genus Tupaia; species Tupaia belangeri. The sequence goes on along the minus strand of NW_006208084.1, from coordinate 3,216,219 downwards.
CTGTGTCTTATGTATTTTAACAGAAATTGCATTTTCTAATATATATACATGCGTGTGTGTGTTTGTGTGTGTATATATATTATATATATATATACTTGTAATATATATACATATATACGCACATATATATACACACACATATATATACTAAATATGTGTATAGAGATTGTGTATATATATGTGTATATATATACACACACACACACACACGCACACACACATATATTCACTTCCTTTACAATTCTCCAGTGGCATGCCTAGCATACAGTTTATACACGATATATATATATATTTTCCTCTGAGGATATAAAGACCTGAAGGTATATACTATAGTCATTACCACCCGATCCTACTTGATAAAATGATTTATTCAGTATTTTTTCTGGGCAAGATTCAGTGCCCAGTATGGTCCTACTCAGATTCTGAGGTGGCACATTGGATTATTTGATTAACATCTGCCCCTAGCCTATTAGACTGTAAGTTACATGAGAATAGGGAAATTGCCTTTCTGGTTTACTCATGTAGCAATAGCATCTAATATATTATTTAATATATAAGTTTCATTCATAGATGTTTGTCAAATGAATGGGAGTTAGAAGATAGAGAGGAAAATACAATGATGCAAAATGATGCAAGTTGTAGTCTTTGGTTTGATCAGTCTAGTTTGGTACTGGAATCATGTTGAATATAGTATATTTAGAAGGCAATTAGGAATGTGAGCAGGCTTTCTAATACAGTATTAAGGACTTGAGTGTCAGGTAATATACCATTGTCACATATCTGGTATAGATGAGTCTTGGAAAATGGGCTTTAGACAAGAAGATATAGAAACATGGAAAATGGTTATAGATACTGGATACAATATGGGAAGAGGGTGGGAGGAGGAGGAGAGTGTGAGGAAAGACATTAAGGAGAAAAATAGAGAGGCAAGACATTTATGGGACACAGAAATGGATTATTATCTGTTGATGATAATGAGTATAGTATCCTCAACTGGCTTGGTGTGAAAGGTTATCATGTTGGAAAATTCACTTTACAAGCTAAGTGATTTATAGTTATTGAATGTATAAAATAAATTAAAAGAAAATAAAAAATATTAGTAAAAAAATGGGCTTTGGAGCTAGTGAAATCTGGGTTCAAATTTCAGTTATACTACTTACTAGCTGGGTCTCTGGGTGATACTTAATCCACATGAACATTAGTTTTCTAATGGGCATATGAACACAGAATTAGTGAATGCATGTCAAGCACATAGTATAGCACCTGGACTTTAATTGATGCTACAACAATGTTAACTTTTATTACTAATATTTCTTGCAACCAAAGCAAATCCTCTTCATCCTTGCAAGCTTGAGTAAATTCCTTAGTTTTGATGAGCCCTTCCCTTACCGCACAGCTCACAACCATCCTATTCTCTGTTTAGCTACTCATACTCATCAGTCATGCATCCTGCTTCACCTAATTAGCTATTTTTTTAACAAATGTTTTTTATTATAGTTAAGCTACATTCTTTAGTTTGAATATCTCCCCAAAATTCACCCATAAAGATTTGGTTGTGGTAGGATTAAGGTGGCAAAAATCTATTCCGACTAGGATGTTGAAAGGCAGGGCAGGTCTTTGGGAAGAGTTCTGGGTTAAGGTCGTCAGGGTGGGCCCCCCATGATTAACTCCTGTGGGTTTCTAAGGAGATGGAATGAGACAGAGACATATGGGACAAAAGCATGCACTTTTGGCCTCCAGCACGTTGTAAGGCAGCCAGACGACTCTGACCAAATGCAGCCTCTGGACCTTGGATCTCTAAACCATGAGCTGAATAAACTTCCATTCTTAAAAATTACCCAGTTTCAGGTATTTTCTGTTATTAGTAACAGAACAGACTACAACATGCACTATTTACTATTCCAAGTGCATTTTAGGTTTTATTTCCTTAACCCCAGAACACCCTCTCAGATCAATGACCGTTTAACAGATGAGGAAACTGCAAACAGTGAGATTTCAGTAACTTGCTCAAGGGCACACAGCTGAGGAGTGGCCCTCCAGGGTTTAAACCAGCATCCTACCTCCAGACACTGCATTTGGAAACCCAAGGGCCACACTGCCTTTCTATTTTGCAACATCAACCTATCATCCTCCAAGCTGGGGCCAGCCCTCCTGGTTAGAGCTGAAGCTGCTTGAGGAAGAGACAGCCAGGCTCCTGCCTCCCAACATCGCTATTCTTCTGAGGAGGGCAGAGGCATGTAATAGTGCAGCCCATCTCTGGAGAGGGACCCAGAGACCTCTATGAGACCTGGGAGGCTGCACACCTTAGTCAGGGAGGATGAGGGGGAAACCAGGAGCCCTCCAACTCTGTTCTAAATTCCTCACCAGGGAATGAGGTACACTTGGTGGAGCCCCCTCAGTGGTGGTAGTTTCCAGCACACATTTTGCATGTAATAGGGCTTGGTTCTGGAAATTTCTGAACCCCAGTTTCCACAACAATTGGCATCTGCTGCAAGGTCATTGTCACTTCTCTTGGCAAACAGAGCAGTTCTGAACATGCCTCAAGTCCAACAATGAAAACTAGTAGCCTGGATTAAATACAGGCCTTCAAGGCAAGAATGATTAGTAGTTTTAGACTTACGTTTTAGAGATTTAAAGTGATTGACAATGTTCCTAACTGATAAAGCTAAAATGTGGCTGTGCTAGGATTTATACTGGTAGTCTTAAACCCCACTCTCTACTGCTTTTCAAATAGAGATAAAAGGTCATTGACACCAACTTGGAGACATTCAGGAATGGTGGGGACCATGACAAACTACAGAGAGATGGCTGGACTAACGGAGCACTCCTGTAACCACCCTTGGGTATGGCAAGTGAGAGTTTTGTGCTCAATTTTCTCCTCTATAACAAATGGCATAAAATTACATCTATCTCATAGAATTGTCTTGACTAAATCACTTACCATTCCTGCCACATAGTAAACATTATTTAAGGGTAAGCTGTTATTATTAGAGGGGTGACCTTTGTCTCAAATATTCAAAACACTTACTTATATAAGTTATGAGGTACTGGGCACACCACTGATAGGCAAGTTCTGACTGCATCTCTAGGGCCTTTCTCATCTGCTCTGAGCAATGCTGTGACTTGTGATGGATGGGGAGGGGCTAGGGAAAAAAGCTGAGATCCCTAGGCCACAAGCCATGAGCTTCATGCATTGCCGGCTCCCATAGCTGGCTGCCGTAGCCCCTCAGTGAGCTCATGGTTACTACTGGCTTCTAGGCTGAGAAGAATGTGAGGTGCAATGGGCGAACTTCCAGAGACCCAAAAAGGGAGGCCTCATCCTTTCAGGATGTCTCGGGCTTCAGATAAAACCCTTCCTGTGTTCCAGCTCATAGCTGGCAGGGCAATCAGCAATGACTGATTGCAATGGGTGAGTTGTTGGAAAGATGTGTGTGTGAACCAAACGCTGCTAGCTGGGCAAAGCATGCATTCAGAAGGCTGCTGGGAAGACCATCAACTACATAATGGGTTGTTTTGCACCTATTACATATTCGGCTCTAGGCCAGATGTTCAGGAGGTGGTGAAGTTTATAGAGGTAGCAACTCACCTGTTTTTACTTCTTCAGAGCACTCTAACAGCCATTATTTCTCTTGATCCTTGGCACAAGTCCATGATGTAAGTGGGCATCATTTTCTCCATTTAAATATGGGTAGTCAACAAGACTTGTCCAAAGTCACAAACTATCACTGAACCTAGATACCTCTTTCCTTTCCCCCCTGGGGCCCTCTGTGGACTACATTTCCCAGCAGTCTTTGTGGTCAACTATAGTCATGTGACTGAGTTATGGCCAATGGAATAAATGAATGCTAGTGCTAAATGTTATACAGCTCTGCTAGGGTTGAGCCATAAAAATAAACTCAAAGTGGATCAGAGACCTAAACCTAAGACCTCAAACTATAAAACTTCTGCTAGAAAACACTGGGGAAACTCTGGGAGACATTGGGGTAGGCAAAGACTTCTCAAATAAGACTCCCGACGCACAGTCAATAATCCCCAAAATAGACAAGTGGGATTACATCAGATTAAGACGTTTCTGCACGGCAAAAGACACAGTAATTAGTGTGAATTGACAACCCTCAGAATGGGAAAGTATTTTTGTAAATTATGCATCAGATAAGGGACTGATAACCAGAATAACAAGGAACTCAAACAGCTGCCCTGAAAAAAAGATGATTAACCCTATTAAAATATGGGAGAATGAGTTGGGAAAAAACACTAAGGGAGACGTGCGAATAGTCAAAAGGCATAAAAAAATGCTTATCATCCTTCATTAAGGGAGATGTAGATCAAAACCACAATGAAGTACCACCTAACCCCAGTCAGAATGACTAAGATTAACAAATAAATAAATAAATAGAATATGGGACCAGCAGTTAGTGTAATGGCTATGTTGCTGAACTCCCATGTAGTCGACCATGGTTCGAGGCCCAGACCCGGTGGCTTACACTCAAGCTGGGTGCTTGTGTGAGCGTGCCCAAGATCCTGAGGAGAATGGAGTAGAATGGATTGAGGTGTGGCCATCCCCCCTGAGGGGTGATTTCTCGTTTTCTGTCTCCCTGTCTCTCTCTGTCTTTCTGGCAAGCACCCGTTCCCTGTAGTAAAAACCTCTCAAAAAAAAAAAGGTAAGTGCTGGTGAGGGTGTAGTGAAAGGGGAATTCTCCTACACTGTTGGTAGGAATGTGAATTGTGTCTAGCCACTCTGGAGAAAATCTGGAGATTCCTCAAAGACATACAAATAGAACTACCATATGATCCAGCAATCCCACTTCTTGGTATCTACTCAAAGGACAGAAGAATTCTTAGTCAGGAAAGTGCTTGCACATTGATATTTACTGTGGCATTATTCACAATTGCTAAGACATGGAACCAACCCAAATGCCCATGAACAGATGAATGGATTAAAAAACGGTGGCACATATACTCTATGGAATACTACTCAGCCATAAAAAAACCAACAAGACCCTGGCTTTTGACAGAAAGTGGATGAATATGGAGGATTTGTTGCTGAGCAAAACAATATAGGCAATGAAGGAGAGACATGTACCCACTTAATATATACCAAGTGTCCGTACTCTGTGGCCAAAACTAAATGACTAAAGGTTATAGAAACTAAGTAAATGGTTGTGAATGCTGGATACAGTGTTGGAAGAGGGCAGGAGAAGGAGTAGTCTAAGGAGGGACATTAAGGAGAAAAATGGAAAGGAAAGGCATTTATGGGACAAGGAAATGGATTATTATGTATTGAAGGTAACTTTCTAGAATGGTGAACTGGACTGGTGGGAAATGTACACATGTTGGAACATTCACTTTGTAAGCTTAGTAACGTGATTGAATGTGTAAAACAAATAGGAATTTAAAAAAAATTTCTAAGCAATCTTCTACTCTGTCTTCCTCTGATGGATAGCAGATGCAGACAGTTGCAGAGGACTCCCAGGACTCAGGAATGATAGATTCACAAGGTAGAAGAGGCCTGGCTTGACTCCTGAGTAACTAATTCTGCAGAAGGTCATTGACTAAATCCTGAACACTTAAGTGAGCAAGACACAGGCTTCTTTTGTGTTACGGCACCTTGTTTTGTTTTGTTTTTAGAACAGTTGGCCTACCCGAATATACATGGGTAAAAGCAGAACTTGGGTCTTAGAGGCATTTTGCTTATACGTGTGATTTTTTTTCCCTACTATCTTCCAAACAAGCAGAAAAAGCTCCTTCTATGTGTAGGTCTTCGGACTGTATAAAACACTCAGACAAGTAATTGGACTGTCTCTTCCTTCCATTCCACTAACCACTGGGCTGTGACCTTCATCCAATGTGGGAAGCTTTCAGGCAGGGCAAAGTGTTTGAGCTAGTTGCAGCTCAGTCCTTGTCAACTATTATGGGAGACAATGAAGCTCCAATGTCTTTTATTTTTAATTGCCAGAAGCTGCAAGCATTCGCCCAAGAAACAGAGGGAGGAAAAAAGCACCGATGGGGTATAGTTAGGCTGCAATCCCTTCTCCATCCTACTGAGATTCTGGCCATGCACACGCGTGTGCCCAGAATGTTTCTCAAACCTCCAGGGTCTTCATACTGTATTTAATTCTCGTAGCACTCTGCCATGAGGGCATGATTTTTCTTGTTTAATAAAGAATAATTCAGGAATCACATGGACTAGAAGCTGCTTATTCAAGACTCCCACAAAACTGCAAGTAGAAGCCACAAAGGTCCAAAGCAGGTCTGTGTGCCCCATTCTGCCTATGTTCTCCCACACAGGTGGTTCTGGCCCAAGCTTTCAGCTGCCCTCACTCTCCCAGGTCTTGAGGAAGGGATGCTGGCTGTCTCTCTAAGGGCTTCCTGCCCTTTCACAGTCAGATCTACTGGGGAAAGCTCAGCTTGCAAGGCTTCATGCACCAAAGAGGTCAGACATTCATGAAGGGCACAGCAGGCTTGGCATCATAAGCAGTGTCCTGGATACTCTAACAGGGAAGTGCTGAGACAAGAGGGCCAAAGATTTGTACAGCTGGAGGCCCTTGCTAAAGGCTCAGGCCTGGGAAAAGCTGATACTAACAGACACCACCTGGAATCAGAGCCCCCACCCTTCCCCTTCCCAACAGGACAGAGAGAGAAGAAAAGAGAGAGGAAGTAGATGGTCTGGTTGTTCTCAGGAAGCCACGAGTCCTAAAAGAGAGACATCTATCCCTGGAAACTAAGGCTTTGGCATTTTTCAGTGTGTGACCCTGGGACCCCTGCAACACAACATATTAAAAAGGTGATTCTTGGGCCACAACACAAAGATTCTAAATATCTGGGAGTGAGAAAGAGGAACCGGCATTCCAGACCAACTTCTCAGACTGTTCCCATTCTAAGATGCTCACCAAAGTTCAAGAACTCGAAATCTGACCTCTCTTAAATTGTTTGGAACAGAGATTATGAAACTTTAAAAAGTCACACTGTTAAGTAACTGAGCCAGAATATGGATTCAGGCAATCTAACTCCCAAGTTTGAACTTGCAACCCTTAAAAAAATTCTGTGGAATGCTGCATTTATTGAAGACCCACTCAGTGCTGGATCCCATGCCCAGGCACGTTCATGCAATCAATGAACATTAATTGAACGTCTGCTATGTGTCAGAAACTGCTTTATGCTGTGGCTAGGCTGGGAGATGAAGGAAGCACTCACCTGGGTATAAAATTCAAGGTTGTTGGGAGGGAGTGGGATCCAAAACATTCAGTAATCAGCATAAATTATTTTAAAAAAACAAATTACCAAGCAGTGGCCCATAAGCAAGCCACCTGCTTTTGTAGTAAAATTTTATTAGAAGAGGATAACATACTTGCCTGCAATGGGGGCTAGTTGAGGCTGAGAATGGACTGTGGCATGACTGTCTCTCTTTATCTCTCCCCTCTCCATTTCTCTCTCATGGAAGAAATAAAGGTAAAAAAATATGATCTCTTGGAGTGTGGCTGACTGGGTTCAAATCTCAGCTCTGCCCCTTATTCGCTGGATTGATATTGAACAAATCATTAAACTTTGTTCTTTTGTTCATTATTTATAAGTGGGGATGATAATGACTTTTTCTTTATAGGGAGGTTAAAAGAAATAAAATAATACTTTTTTTTTTTTTTTTTGGCCAGAGGGCTTATGTACTCATGGGAGAGAGACAGAGTCAAACAGAGGGAAGAAAAAAGCAACCCATAAGGGGGTTTGGTCATGACCCAACACTTCTCCATTTCTCCATCCTATCAGGATTTGGGGCATGCATACATACATGCCCAGTGTGTTTCTCAAGCTGCCAGGGCTGGGATTTGAACCAGTCAGCCATGCGGAATCTAGCTCCCTTAACCACTAGGCCATGGGGCTGGTCCAAGAGACCATGGCTTTAACCAGAGGATAGCAGAGGCTATATCTAGTCACCACCTTTTTTGTAAATAAAATTTTATTGGAGCTCAGTTTTACTTATTCCTATGTGCACTGTATTCTGTATGTCTGTTTTCATGCCACAATGACAGAACTGTGTAGTAGCCATAGAGACCACATGGCTACTAAGGCAAAAATATTTGTCATCCAGCTTTTTACCGAAAAAGCTGGTTGACGCCACCATTAACCACAACAGAATATCCAATGTTCAACACTGAAACCTGGAGAGGGAAGTAATGCCCATAGTTAGAAGAGAACAGAGCTGGGGGATGTCTCTCTAAAGACTATGGCTTTACAACTCTACATCACCATGTCCCTCCCACCCACCCTCCCTTACTCGACTTGTTTCTCAGAGGTAAACATGGTGCCTAGTCTGAAGAAAGTGCTCCACAGATGTTCACTGAGTGAGTGAAGGGCCAGTCTCAGCATATCATATTACGGTGCAAAGGAAGCAATCAGATGGATCCTACTGGAAATATCCAACCTCTGCGTTCATCTGTTGTAAGCCAAGAGGCTTGGATCTCATTGCTATGGTAACCTGCCCTAATAGTTGACGTTTAGAATTTGGGAGGATGTCCTAATTACCTCTGTGCCTGGTATTCTGCCCATCCTAAATTAGAGCCACTCAATGGTCTCTATCTAAATATATAGTGTTAACACTAAGATTAAACTGCTTTGCCCTTGACCTTAAAGGCCAGAGCCCTAATCTGAGGACTTAAGACTTACTTAAAAGAGCTAGGAATTTAGAGTTAGATAAACCTGGTTAAGTCCTGGCTTCTTCATAACCATCAGCTGTGTGACCTTGAGTAAGTGACTTCACTTCTCTGAACCTTGGTTTCTGACTCTAAAATGCAGAAAGAGAATCTGTGAAGCTGCCCAGCACATAGCCTGCATAGATGACTACAATTCTTCATGACGATGATTGTGATGGAGATGGTTTAGGAGAGCTGTCTGCTGAAACGCCCAGAATCCATTATGCATGTTTTATCTTTGCACTCCCAGGATCCTGAATAAACAATGTCTTCATCCAGTTTTTAAAAGACATTCTAATTCTGCCTCAGAATATATCCCCCTGGACCCCGCCCCCAAGTGAAGTTTGGCTGACTCTATGCCTGGCTGTTGGCCTGAATTTCCAAATACTGTTGGTTTAGCATTTCTCAACTGTATCCCATTAACACTATGAACCTGTCAGCCTTCCTCCTCTTTGAGCTCAGGCCTGACCATCACAGCGAGAGGTCCAGCCAGCATTGTGAGGCCAGCCTCGTAGACTCGCTTTTGTGAAGCAGGGTGGTACCCGGTCCAGTCCGTCTGCCTGGGACTGGGGCACCTGTTAGCATTTGCATGAAGAGGACCCCCGGGTCAGACCCAGACACAGGCAGTGTGCTCGGAGACTGGGAGAAAGCGCATTGGAATGAGGGGCTCTGGGAAATGTGTGCAAAATACATTCTCTGGGTTGAGACTTGAGGGGAAAACACAAGACCTTGAAGGAGGTTTAGCAAAAAGCCATTGCTCTGAGAATCAGGAAATAGTTCTGCCCTGGCAAGGTCTCCAGCTCACACCCTCACTCACTGTGTATCTTTGGGAAAGCTACTTGCCCTCTCTGTGGCACATTTATTTAGGCCTGACCATGTGTTTGTTCGTTTGTTTTCATTTTCCCCATAGGGCACATGCTAGCTCTAGAAAGAGACAGAGAGAGAGAGAGAGAGAGAGACAAAGGGAAAGTGAGACATCACCCCCTAGGGGAGTATGGCCATGCTGCAATCCCTTCTCCTCCATTCTCCTCTAGGGATTTTGGGCATGTATGCACATGTACCTGGTGTGTTTTATAAGCCACTGGGTCTGGGACTTGAACTGTAGAGTCAGCCATGAGGGATCCAGTACCTTAATCACCATGCTACCTGCTGGCCCAGACTTATGTTTTCAAACTCTTGCTTGGTAACACATCTCATTTTCAGGCATATTCTTACTTGGACTTTAAATATATACTCTATTGACAGAAGAAGTACTTCTCTGAATAAAGGAAGTAGGGGTGGGGAGGGGGCAACCGAAATCCTGCCCATTCATTTCCCTCTCCCGCCAATAATTTGAAAGAGATCAAGAGATGACCCTGTAGAACAGGGTTTGAGGATGACAGGGAATAATGTATGACCTACAGAATCCCTTCCACTGGGTGATCTACAGAATGCCCTCCCACTGGACTATCTACAGAATCCCCGCCCACTGGGCGATCTACAGAATCCCCTCTCAATGGATGTTATACAGAATCTCCTCCCAAAGTATGATCTACAGAATCCCCTCCCAATGGACTACCTACAGAATCCCCTCGTAATGGACAATCTACAGAATCTCCTCCTGATGGACGACTTACTCCTGGATGATTTGCCACTGGATGATCTATAGAATCCCTCCCACTAGACAATCTACAGAATCCCCTTCAGCTGGATGATCTACAGAATCCCCTCCCAATGATCTTTAGAATCTCCTCCTGCCCTGGCAGACTTGGATTTCTGTAGTTACAGCTGCTACTGCTAACAATAGTAACAACTATTATTTACTGAACACTTTTTTAGGGCCAGGGGCCAGACTTTACTTCTATGTCTTTAACTTCAAAAATTAGAGCACTGTCTAAAAATAAATAAATAAATAAAATAAAAGAGAGAGAGAGTTAGAGCTCTGGGACCAGCAGATGGCATAATGGTTATGTTGCTGGACTCCCACATTGTCAACTGTGGTTTGAGTCCCAGACCCAGCAGCTTAAAATACATGCTGGGCATGTGTGCATGCATGCCCAATATCCTGAGAGAAGAATGGAGAAGAAGAGATTGCGGCATGGCCATCTCCCCTGAGAGGGTGGGGGTGATTTCTCACTTGCTGTATCTCTGTCTCTCTCTGTCTGTCTGGCAAGCATGGGTACCCTACAGCAAAAATCTCTCTTAAAAAAAAAAAGTCATAACTCTGACTCAAATCCCAGCTTCACCAATTTAGCAGCTGTGTGACCTTGGACAAGTTAGTTAACCTGTCCATGCCTCAGACACTTAAGCTGGAAAATAGATTGTTTAGAGGCTTACTGGAGTTCATTTATATGAAAGTGCTTAAAACAGGACCAGTCACCTAGTAAGCAACCATGTTAGCTAGTTTTTTTGTGACTACTGAAATTATATCTAATCTCTATAAGCATTGTCCTATTTCACAGATGCAGATGCTGAGGCTCAGAGAGGTGAAGTTACCCTAGGTCACAACAGTAGTGATGAGAGGGAGAACTTGGATTCAGGTCTGCTGGACTGCATGGCCAATGGTCTTAATACCAAGCCTAAACTGCTTGGCTCTTGACCTTACAGGTCAGAGTTCTGCTCAAAGCAATTTGCTTAAGCAGTCCCAAGTCTAGATGGAAGGGCGGTTAACAATGACTATACAGTGATTTATGCAGACAGGAGTTCTGCTATCTTCAGGTTTAGAGTCTGGGCATCTTAGTGACTGCAGATCCCAAGCAGAGAGGTGTTTGGTTGTCAGAGCCCAGGGCTATCTCATGTTCTTTTCTTCAAGCCACAATTTCAGGCTTTCTTGCTGACCTTTAAGACATCTTTGTGTAAATCAGAAGGGCAGAGGCAGCTCCAGGCTCGAGCACAGGTGAGCAGACATAGGCTGACTGTCAGCTCTGCCTTGGAAAGCACCATATGCCTTTCAGAAGTGCATGAACTGCACCACCTTAACAACCACCATTACTTTCTCCCACCTCAGCATTTGGTGGGGAGAAGTGCAGGGAGAGAAGAAATTTGGCTGGCAGGGAAACAAAGAATGGTTTCAGCTTTGCCCTGATGTATGCGAGGAGCCTGGGTGAGGGGTATAGAGGCCGTGTAGCCAGGAAGCAAATGTAAGCCATACAGTCACTTTATTTCCCTATGTTTCTTTCTCTTGGCACCAAGGGTCGTAATAAAAGATGGTTGTATGGCTCTCTCCAGGGAGCTGAACTTGAGCCAAACCATCATGTGCTGAACAAATGCTGCAATCGTTCAACTCCAGAGCTGCCACTGCATGGTATTAAAAAGGCAGCCACCTCTCCTCTGACCCCTGATTCATGAAACTGGGCAGTCACCAGCCCACCCACCCAGAAAGCCTCAATGCCCTGTCACCAAGTGAGGCCCAAACACCTGTTCCGGCATTTAGAAGAAGGAGATGGTAGGGTGTTTTTGTCAGAACATGGGCTTTAAATTCAGATGGAGCTGGATTCAAGCACCAGCTCCCCCTCCCAACACCCCCCTGCCCCCACCACACAAACTGAGAGACTGGGCAAGGACTGAACCTCTCTGAGCCTCAATTTCGAATCTATAAAATGGAGCTTATCATTCTGATCATGTAGAGAGAAGGTAAGAATTAGAAATAATCGAAGCAAAGTGCCTGAGTAGTATTACTGAGACATAGGAAAGACTTCGCACATGGAGGCTGTACATGTAGATTTCTCCACTTATTTGACAGATTCATGGCAGCTGGTGAGTCTCAGGTTTGGTATAGGTCCTCATGTGAAGGTCAAAGTAGCCTCTCTAGCAGAGTGATATGTAAGCTGAGATACTAAGAATGAGTAGGAGGGTTTTAGGTAAAATGGGGGAAGGAAAAACTTTCCAGCTGAGGGAACAGAATATGTGGGGCTGTGGTGGAAAGAACAGAGGAGACGCTGACGTGGCTGAAGCAGAGTAGCAAGAAGGAGGTTGAAGAGGTAGGTAGGCAGGGGGACAGGCCATGAGAGCCCCAGGACAAATTTCAATCTTTATCCTAAAAGTATGAAGAGGATTTTAACTGATGGAGTGACATGATCAAATTAGTTTTAAACATCTCAGTGTAAAAAGGGTACGTGCTGGAGAATATGATATTCTTGAAAAGGCAGAGCAATGCAGATGGGAGAAAGCATGGTTGCCAAGGGTTGGGGGTTAGGGGTGAACAGTCAGGGCACAGAGATGTTGGGGGCAGTGAAATGACTCTGTATGACACTACACGGGTGAAGACATAACATACATTTGTTCAAGCCCACAGTACGTGTAACACCAAGAGAGAACCCTAAAGTGAATGAGACTTCAGGTTATAATGATGTGTCCGTGCAGGTTCATTGACTAACAAATACACCCTGCTGGTGTGGGATCACAAGAGAGGCTGTGTGTGTGTGTGAGTGTGCGCGCGCGTGCGCACGCGTGAGCAACAGGGAAGGGCACAAAAGTACTCTGTACTCTCTGCCTAATGTTGTGGTGAACCTAAAACTTTCCTAAATAGAAAGTGTATTAATCATAAAAGAAAAGAAAAAAATAGAACTGTCTGTTATGTAGAGACTAGATTGGAAGTAGGCAGGGGAAAATAGGGAAGACAGCTAAATCTTTCTGTCTTCTTGGTGGCTTCCTTGGGCCAAGTTACATAAGCTCTGAGATCTTCTGTTTCTTCAGCTATGACATGGGGACAAGAATATAAAGTGACATAGTATGTGAGGAAATGCCTCACAGGGAGCCCAGCACGGGTCAGGGATTTAATTCCCACTATCTTGGTGTGAAAAAATGAGTATGAGGATGTGAAGAAGCACAGAAGGTGTCAGGATACAAGAGTCATTTGTGTGGGGATTGTGGGGATCCTGTGGTGGCGTTCTGTAGTGGGTATCGCTATGTATTAGGAGAGGCAAAAGTACTTATCAGAATGTTTCATGCTTTGGGAAAGAAATGAACAATAATAAGAGCTAAGATTTATTGAGTGTTAACTACTGGGTTGTTGGAAGTGCTTTTTGGCTTTATGGTGGAAGATCATATTGCATTCTCTCTTGGGTTCATTTGTGTGTGTGTGTGTATGTGTGTGTGCATACATATATAGTATTGAAAGGATATATACATATATAGGCAAAAGGGTATGTGCACTTGCTGAAGGCAGAGAGGGTAAGTGAGAGATCACAAATCATCCCCCCAGAGGTGGGGGGGGGGCATGCTGCAACCTCTTCCCTTTCGTTGTCCTTTAAGGATTTTGGGCAGGTACACACAGGCATCTGGTGAGTTTTTTAAGCAGCTGAGTCCAGGACTCAAATCGTACCATTAGCCATGTGAGATCCAGCTCCTTAATCTTCACTTCATCTGCTGGCCCTCAGTAGTATTATTAGCTCCATTTTTCATCTCGGGAAACTTAAGCACAGGGAAAATTTATTATTTTGCCCAGTGTAAGAGACAGAGGTGGCTTAAAAGAGAATCAAAAGGCACAAACCTGACTTATGAGAGGAAACAGGGTGAAAAGAGAACAGTTATGAAATAGCACAAAAGAGACATGGTCAAGGATTAAACTATGTGAGAAGCGGTGTGATACAGTAATTATGAGCACAGGTTTAAAGTAAGCCAGTCTGGGTTTAAATCCTAGGTCCTTCATTATTTGGGTGACCTCAGGCAAATTACGTAGCTACTCCCTGACCTAGTATCCTCATCTGTAATATTGGGGTAGTAACAGGCCACATGATAAGGAATTGCACTGATGATTAACTGAGCAAAATGCATGGAGCTCATCACATTATATGGCCAATAGCAAGAGCTTAATGTATGTTTCAAAACAAAGGAAGATATAGGAATTTCTAAAAGAGTACACTTGGAATTTCGCACAAGAGGGGGACTCAAACTAAGAACCTGAACAATAGTTATCAAGTAATGTCCCATGCCAGGTGTTACAGCTGGTGACTGATAACACTGCAATCAACCTGACCTCTACCTTCAGGGACCCTCCCAGTCTGATGGAGGAGACACACTCAAACATAAAATACTTTTTTTTAAGCACCTTATCAGTGTCAGTTATTTAGGCCAGTTGGTGGCATGGTGGTTAAGGTGGTTGGATCCCACACGGCTGATTGTGAGGTTCAAGTCCTGGGCGTGGCAGGTAGAAAAGCATGTCAGGTGTGTGTGTGCCCAAAATCCTGAGAGAAGAATAGAGGAGAAAAGATTGAGGCATGGCCATCCCCCATGGAGGGCATTTTCTTATTTTTTCTCTGTATTTCTGGGAGTGCATGAATCCTATAGAAAAAAGGAAAAAGAGACCAGTTATGTACTCAATCAAAATGGTGCTAGCCAGCATTCCAGGTCATAGGGATGGTGTAATTGGTAAACAACAAAATTCCTAACCTCAAAGAGCTTATATTCTAGTGCCTGAGGTAGGCAAGGGATTTGTAAAAGATAACAGTAGTGACAAGGGGTGTCAAGCCATCTGGCAGGGTAAAGGTAGAACTGCACATCTACCTGGAAGGTAATTTGGGGCAGAGAAGAGAGTGGTAGATAATATTTGAATATGGCCACAATGTCGTGAGAGGGGTGAGTAGCATGTATTAATGGGAGAGGAGTTTCCCAGATAAAGGGAATAACAAGTACAAAAGCACTGCAGGGACAATACAAGAAGTCTTTTAGAAGTTTATGGAAAAGTGGAATTAAAATGCAGGTTTATTTTGGTGCAAAAATTTTGGAACTTCATGCATAATTTTTTAACATGATGAATTTTCCCTTAACTTTTTGGAGACCTCTTGATTGTTTGGCTTATTTAAAGACAGCAAGGAATAGGAGTACCACTGTGGCTAAGGGAGAGGATAGAGAAGTAGCAGAAGTCTAGGCCATTTGGGGTCTTGAAGACCACACTCAGGGCTGTGAATTTCATGCTAAGGGGGATGAGATGTCCTTGGAAAGTTTTAAGCATGTACTTGGTATCTAATTTCATTTCAGAAAAGCCATTCTAACTGGTGGAGAAAAGATTGAAGGGTGATATGGTGGATTAACACATCTTCAAATTCTTTGCCATTCCTTCCTTGAGATGTAGGTCTCCTTAAATTAAGCTTTTCGTTGTGCCTTCCATTGACCACTAGAGTAAGGAAAAGGTGATGCTGTGTAACTCTGAGGTTGGCCCTTAACATATCTGTAGCTTCTGACCCATTTGTAACTCGCTCTCCTGAAAACCAGCTGTCATACAAGAAGCTCAACTACTCTGAGGCCACAAGTCTGTGGGGAAGTTCAGTAACCATACGGAGAAAGAGAGAGCATATGAAATTATATTGAGGTACTGGACTGAGCATAAAGCTTTTGAACCTTCCAGCCTGGCCAAGCCCCAAGTCAAATGCATCCAAGTTAATCATCCCATGCAACACTGTGTGTAGCAGAAGAACCACCCAGCCAAGTCCTGCCCAAATCTATGACCCATGGGTTAAATACAGATAAAATGGTTGTGGGTTTAGGAGACAGAGATTTGAGGTAGTTTGTTACATAGCAGTTGATGACTAAGACAAGGGTTAAGTGCAGAAACCAAAAGACCACTGAAGAAAGTACTGAAAAATCTAGGTAAGATAGAAAGGTAATTTAGCCTAGGGTAGGAGAGCTGCTAGAGAATCGGAAAATACTGATAAAAGAAAAAGTTATACTCACACACATATCCATCATCATCAGTAGGCGAAACTCAGTGGGACTGGAGACCCTATATTTCTACTCAGAGAGATATAGGAGACCATCTCTTTCAAAAGCGAAGGGGTGATAATCCAAGGGCTGACTGCAGTGTCAGCAGGGTAAACACTACAGAAGATAAACGATGTATTTCCTAATGCCAAAAAATTGGCTGGATAATTCAGAAATATTACATATTAGCAAAATGAAGAAATGTCTCAGAAAAAAATTGCTCACCTTAACATCACATCTAGTGTTTACATACTATTCATCATTTTTCATGCACACTCACTCGTTACCTCTTTGGATTCTACCAACTGTCCTATGAAGTTGGAATGGCCATCCCCACTTTACAAATGAAAAGTCTCAGAAAAGAAACAATTACTGATCTAAAGCCTCCCTGTCAAGCTCGACTCTGAACCGACAAATCTTTAGGTGAGTTCAATGTTCTTTTTCTTGGTACGCTACTGCTGCTAAAACATCCACATTTATTTTCAGAACTGCAGAGAACAAAATAAACTTTGAAATAAATAAATAAAAATTTTAAATTCCTACAAATAAAATAATGTGTCATTCTACGTCTGAGGGGCTTGCTTGCTGTTTGTCTTCACAGGCCAGCTGTGCAAAGATTCTCAAAGTGGCGTCCTTGGATCCTTGATATTGGACTCACTCGGGTAGAGCTTGACAACATGCAGACTCCCAGGTCCCACTCAGACTTTCTGGTAATGAGACCTCAGCATCTGCATTTTAATAAGTAGGGCAGGAGGCTGCTAAATTATTCACACCACAGAAAGGTCTGAAATTCAATCAATAAGCACCCAGGAAGCAGATGAACATGTTTAAATGAAGACAGAGAGTCTGTGAACAGTTTAGCAAGCTGTAAATGACTCACTCCATCCTCTTCTCTCTACACCATGTGGTCTGAATGGGGAGGGCCCCAAGTAGCCTTTTCGTCCCTCTTTCCC
>NW_006208084.1:3188347-3198654 GCF_000334495.1 Tupaia belangeri chinensis | reverse complement strand
GCTCATCCAGGGGAGGCAGGAAGGATGTGCAAGACTAGTCATGGGATATGAGCATGAGGCAGGAGTCTAATGAATATTTAGAGAACACTCACTATCTTTCAGTTGCTAGCAATGGAGAGCATTTCCCTCATTTAGTCCCAGGAGAGGCATGGCCCCATGTTATGGTAGTGGGAACTCAGAGTCAGGGAGTTGAGGTCACTTGTGCAATGTCACATGGGCAGAAAGTGGGGAGTTGGCATTTGCACCCAGGACCACCTGACATTGAAACTGATGCTTTTCCCAGCATTAAGCTGTGCTACCAGGTGGAAGGATGGTGTGATATGAAATCTTGTTAGTCTGAGCCTCACTCTTCCACTCCTGAGCTGTATGACCTTGAAGAAGAGCCTCTTCACTTTTTTCACAAGGGGAAGAAATTACCTACACCTGAAAACTACTGAGTAGTCAGTGGTCTTTTAGCAAAAGTAAAAAAAGTAGCTTCTAATGAAAAGATGCCAGGATGCCAGGGCCAAAAAGTGACATGACTATGGGGGTAACTTCTCCCACTGGGTCAGGGTAGTAGTAGGTTTGGGGGAAGGAGGGCAATGGAGTGGAGCTAGTGCTAGGACCATCACAGGGCATGGCTATAACACGTGGGAAAGTGCAGGGTTGACAGGGGCTGGACCGAGGGTGGCACAGGTCTTTCCCATCCCCACTTGCTGTGATTCTGGGCATCGGAAGCCACACTGTTTTTCTCCCTCCATCAGACCCACTGCTCCCTCTCCCAGGGGAGTTGGCAGATCCCTGGCTGGACTGTTGGCTGGAGAGGCGAGGGCAGCAGAGCCTGGCATTTCTTGACAGGCTCACACTGTCTCTTTCTTGTGTTGCCTTCTTCCCGTTCCCACGCCCCACCTCTGCAAGGCCCTGGAGATCCCGCTTCCTCCAGCCATGGTCAGGGCAGAGGCCCTGGGCTGAGAGATCAGGGCAGAGCCTCCCCCTTGGAGGCTGTCCTGCTGGGCCCCTCTGTGACACAATGTACCTCTGGTCTCCTAGATTCTGTCCCTACCAGGGGGAGACAGAGGCCATGCATAGGGTACTGTTGGGAAGCCCCTGCCTGATGCAGGCTATGGCCAGAGTGCTCTCAGTCATGAGCTTTGTGCTTTGCAAAGCTGTGGGATTCTTATTCATGCAAGTAGTCGACTGGTAGTGAATGCCTTCCAAGGTTTAGGCATGGCGCCAGGCGCTGGGGCTACAATCCAGAAAAACAATCCTTAACTTGATCTTCAAGGAAGGTTCAGTCCAGGGGAGACATGGAGAAGTAAATAATAATTACCCTCCCAAATCAGTTTCAGAAAGAGCAATACGAACAAGAACACACAGCTGTGGGTTCACGGCTGGTGCCTTCATTCCTTCATTGACAAATAGTTAGTGGAGTTTGATAAGTGAGAGGCATTGTTCTTGGGACTGGGAAAACAGTGGGAGCACACAAACTTCCTGCCTACATGGACCTTCTGCTCTAGAAAACATACAATAAAATCAATTACACAATGGTGTATCTTGTATTTCTCTTATATCCATAACTATATATTATATTGCATTATTTAATATTTTATTATGTGTATCTGTCTAATCTATCAGTCATTTCAGATAGTGATAAATACTTGAAGGAAAAAAGTGTAACATTGTGCACAGAGAGTATGAACAGGATGGTCTGGCAAGGTCTCTGGGGTGAGGGGAGAGGGGCATTTTCTCAGAAACATGAAAGGGAGCAGGAGGGCAAGAGTGGTCACGGTCCTGTCTGCAGAAGTGTTCCAGAAAGAAGGAGCAGCGAGTGCAAAGACAGTGCACCAGATACTGCTCACCATACTGTACACATCTCTCATCTGTGAAGAAGGTAGATTTGTCCCCACTTCACAGATGGGGAAGTTGAGAACTAAGAACAGGGAATGACTTATCCAAGGCCTTCCAGCTTTGAAAGGCAGAGAGGGAACCCTACCAGGACCACAGGCAGGCTCTCAATCACACTGCCTACCTGGACAAGTCCTGAATCCTTTGTGGGCATAGAAAGGGAGACCAAATTCAACCTTAGAGAGGATGCAGAGAAGAGACATGGCTGCATGATCCAAACAGATGTGAAGAATGTTGGTTAAGTCCTCAGTATTTGCAACAATAAATAGATAGACCTCCTACCTCTGCTTTCTGTCCAACACCCAAGCGAGAGGTAGACTGCTAGCCCGCTCGGGGTACTTAAGAGCAACCCAGACACCTAGGTTCTCAGGAAAGTTGCAAATTCAATTCTAAAAGCAGAGCAGGGGCCATCCCAGGGCACGTTAAAATTCATGCTTTGTGGATAGCCATGGCTGGTCTGGGCGCACATTCAAGCCTAGCTCTACAATGGAGTGATAAAAGGGGGGAGGGAGCCGTGTTCATACAGACAGATGGGATTTGAAACACAGGACAAGAGAATCCAGGAATGAAAAACACCCAAGGAGGCAGACGTTAATGAGGTTTCAGCCTAATTTCGCAAGCCCTGCTCTCAGTTTTCAGCATTAGGCAACAGTAAATTATAGGCACCCATTCAAACCACAGTGGCTGATAATGCGCATCCACTCATTACAAGGTCAGACCTCAGAGAGGCTTGAAGAGAGAGGGCCAGGAGGGGTAAGTAACACAAGACCTTGAGAAAAGGCATCAAAGACTCACCAATCCTCCCACTCCAACTCCTGCCAGTACTCACCCAGGCTTACTATTTGCAGGGAGGATGTTTGGGGCAAGAGGGTGTTGCATAGGCTTGTCCCAGAGGGAATATTTCATAAAACCCTAGAGTCCCAGAGTTATTAGAGACCCTTAGAGTTTTCTGTGTATCTCCACTTTACAGATGGGCAAACCGTGGCTGGGAGTGGAAAGGTGACTTGTCCAAATCCTCCAGCACATTATTAGTTTCTGAGCCAGAATCAACTCTCAGATTTCTTGAGTCTCTATCCTGAAAACTGTCAAACAGCCCATCAAGAAAACATTCTTTCCTTCCTTCTTCCCTTCCTTCCAATTGTCAGAGGGTATGTGCCCTTGCCAGAGACAGAGAAACAGAGAGAGAGGCACCAAGCAGACTTTGTGGGGTGTGGTCTTGCCATAATTTCTTCTTTTCCACTTCTCCATCCTGTCAGGATTTGGGGCACATACACACACACAGGCACCCAACCTGGCTGTTTTTTTTTTTTGGTTTGGTTTGGGTTTTTTGTTTTTAATGCCCCTGGGCCCAAGATTCAAACCCTGATTAGCCATGTGAGATCCAATTCCCTTAAACACTATGCTATCGGAGTAGCTCACAAAATGTGATTTTTATAATAACATTCCTTTACTCTTTATTTCACCATAATTTCCCAGAGTCTTCTGGGCTTCCTGCACTTTGAATGTCGATGTCCCTCATGAGCAGGGACTTAGTCTTTTATTCGCTCATGATTCCCTTCTGCTCCACTCCATTTTAAAGTTATTTATTTTTCTGTAAGAGAGGGAGAGAGAGAAACACACATTTCACAGAGTCTGCTCAGGCCATAGTCCCCCTCCTCCAGCCCACCAGCCTTTAGGATTCTGGGTGCTCACACGCACCCCAACATGCTTCAGGTGGATCAGGGTGGAATTTGAACCATAGCTGCTAGGTGGGATCTGTCAAATTAATCCCTTCATTTATGGAATCTGCCAGGCAGACTCCAGCAAATATTACAAAGAGCATGGTTCCTACATTCACTCCTTGGTACCTGTGTGGGTTTGAAAGAGCATTTGACTCCCTTTGACTTCCCTAAATGTCTCCACATCCACCAACCTTCCTACTTCCTTTCATTCATTAAATACATGACATGCACAGAAAATACAGCAGAGAATGGTGAATAATGTGGACAGGAGCCCCTGGGGAGCTAGTTAAGTTGTAGGACATAGGGAATAAACACCATAAACAGCTGTGCGTTTTCACGGCAAATTGTAAAAAATGGCTGAAGCCAAAAAAGAGTAGAGATCTGCTGATTCTGGAATGAGATAAGCAGGGAAGGCCTCCCTGAGGAGGCGACTTCAGAAGAGGACCGAGTGCCCAGAACAAACTGTGAGTATGGGAGAGGAGCTTCTCTCTCTCTTGGCATTGGGTGGACATGCACACAGATAAGGAGCAGCTTGAGGGCCAGAGACAGAGAGACCTCCCACAAACCTCTTCCTCTAGTCCACCAACCACTAAGATCCTGGGTGCTCACATGCATACTTGACATGTTTCAGGTAGACTAGTTTGGGATTTGGACCACAGTTGCCAGGTAGGATCTGCCTTCTCTTGAGCAACACACCACTGCCGTGCCATAAAGCCAGTTTTCTGCTAGGGTCTTCCTACAACAATGGATGGAGAAATGGAGAAGGAATTGTGATGTGACCACACCCCGTGGGGGGTTGCTTTCTCCCTTTATCTTCCTCTCTGTGTTCTAGTCTCAGCCAGGCATATTAAAGTCTCTTTATTTAAACCATCTGGTGATAAATTCTGTCTTTTGCCTATCCCCTGTCTAATTTCCAGTATCTGAAATGGTGCCTGGAATGCAGTAGACCCTTAAGAAATATTTGTGGAATGAACAAACAAAATCTTCACATATAAAATCTCATGTAATCCTTCAAAAACTACGTAAAATAATATTACCTTTTTCAGATAAACTACGGCTTAGAGAGGTAGATTCTCCTGGCTGGATTTCAGGAGAGCAACACACCTGGAAACATCACTACATCCTACTGCTCCTGTGCAGAGACTGAGTCATCCATGCCAGCTGGGCGTGGGCTTAATGGAACCAGATGCTGAGGAGTACACAGAAGGAAGTGCAAGGACTTTGAGACACTAGGAGTTCACTTGGCATAGAATCAGAGACCTGGGTTCAACTCCAAGTGCTGCCACTTCTAATAGTGTAATTCGGGGCAAGCGATTTAACTACTCTATTAGTCAATTATTGTGAATCAGCTTTTTTCTGTCAAATGGGATGATTACCCTGGCCCAGGCACTTTCTGCTTAATCTTCACTACAACTCTGTGAGAAAGTATTAGTGGTCATAGTGTTACTCCTAATCCTACTAGTAGTAGGAGCTCAGAGAAGTCACTGTCCACAGCCACACAGCTGTTGTCACCAGGGCAACTATGGAATGCTCACCCAGGCAATCAGTTCTTACCACCAGGCAATGCTCCCCTCTACATGGTTAGACCATCTCATGGGATTATAAGGATTAGATAAGATCATGAACGCAAAGCATTAAGTACAGGCATGGTTCACAAGGGACTGTCAATATAGGGTGATTAACTTGTTCCCATTCCCTAACTAAGTTAGACACATAGATCCTTTTCATGTGTTTCTTCCAAATGGGTGTCCAATCATACTCATGGGTATCAATCACTATGGGGAACTTACTGCCTCTTTAAGCAGCTCGGACTATGAACTACTCTCTCCCTTGTTAAGGAGGCAGTGCAGGCCCAGCCACTGTGAAGCATCAACAATGTGAAAGTGCCCATATGGCTGGAAGCCATATGGCTGACCTCAGGTTTGATCCTTGGTCAGACTGAAACATGTTAGGCATGCTCACAGGTGCCCAGGATCCTGAAGAGCTGGAGGGCTAGGGAAAGGGGATCACACATGATAAGATCCTGTCTAGGGTGCTTTCTCTCTTCTCCCCTCTCTCTCCTTCTCCCTCTCTCATACATGCACAGGTCCTTTCTAGGATAAAAAGAAAAGAAAAAGAGGCAGGGCAATGCAGTAGTGCCACACACAGGCTCTGAGCCAGACCACTAGGTCTGAATCCTAGCGTCTCTTCTTACTGGATGGGGACCTCAATTTCATTCACTAACTTGTTGATGTTTCAGCACACTTATCTACAAAATAGGAATTATAATAGCACACACCTTATAGGTTTTTGAACGGATGAAATGACTTAATACATGTCAAGTACCTGGCACAGCGCCTGGCATGTAGAAAATGCTATGAAAGTGTTTGTTAAATAAATAAAAATTCATGAATTTTGTATGTGCAATTCATGCTGGCTTAAACAAAAAGGGATTTTCTTGGCTCAAGTTTGGGGATGAGTCTGGATCCAGAGCCTTGAATAATATCATCAGGTCATTGTCTCTCTCTCTCTCTATTTTGGCTGAGCTTTTCTTTGCCTTGGCTTTATTCTTGGCAGACCATCCTCACATGGAGAGAGATGGCCATCAGCAGCTCCAGGCATCCATCCCACTGGCTCAGCAGCCCTGGCAGATCGCATGTGCCTCTCATGCAAGAGTTCCAGACAAAGTCTCAGGATGGAGTCATGTTGGCCTGGCTTGGGGCTCAGTGTGATACTATAATTGACTAGGGCTGGTCAGCCGCACACACCACACAAACAATTTGGGGAGGGAGTAGCCTCAGTGGAAAACCTGGGTGCTATTCCCCAGTGCAGAAGGCATGGATGTTGGAGAAAAGCAGCTGAGACCTAATCTATCACCCATCCACGTCCCCCGTATGAATCAGGGTTTTCTAGAGAATCAGAAGTAACAGGATACACACATGTGCACGCGCACGTGCACACACACACAGACTTATTATGGGATTGGCTCATATATTATGGAGGACAAAGAGACACAATATACTGTCAGTGAGCAGAGAACCACGAAAACCGGTGGTGTAATTTGATCCATGTTCCAAAACTTGAGAACCATAAGAGACAGAGGTGTAATTTTCAGCCTTAGGCCAAAGGCCTGAGAACTGGAGGAAGCTGAGAGGTGCAGATGGAAATCCTCGGGTCTAAAAGGTGCAAGAAACAGAGCAGCTTTGATGTTCAAGTTTGGATGAACCAGCTCAAGAAAGAGAGAAATATTTAGCCCTTCCTCTGCCTTTTTTGTTCTATCTGGACCCTCCATGGATTGGATGGTGGCTGCCCACATTGCTAAGGACAGATCTTAGGTTACTGATTCAAACACTAATATCTTCCAGAAACATCCTCGTAGATCCATCCAGAAATGTTTTACCAGCTCTCTGGTGTTCTTTAGCCTTGTCAAGCTGACATATAAAGTCAACCATCACATCATTTTCCCTAAGGTTTTCCTCATGAGAAAGACTAGGAAATAAAGGCCTGTTCACAGTGCATACTTGGAAGTGCTCACAGGTATCTTCCGTGCAATACCTAAGGGTCTTTGAAGGGATGTACTGCAGGTCAAGAGCCTAGCTCAATATCCCTGCTTTAGGAGACTACAGTAGGGGCTTGTTAGGACTCTATATGCCTAAGGAAGAGTCCACTGATTTCCTACCTGCAGGACACACTGTTAATTGCCTGGAAGCTACCTGGCATATTCTTGTAACAAGCTTGCCAAAATGAGCTGCCTGGCTCAGACAACAAACATCATCCTGAAATAAATCAAAAACCTTAAAGACCCCCTAAATCCAGGACTTTGGCTATATTAGCAATGTCTTCACATCTCTTGCTACTCAAAATGTGGTCTTCCACCACGGCATTGGCATCACATCACTTGTCCATGTCTTCACTGCTCAAATCTAGTCTGCAGGATCAGAAGCACTAGCCTCACCTTGGACTTCATAGGAAATTCAGAATCTCAGTCCCTACCTTAAGATCTAATGAATAAGAATTTACATTTTAATAAGACCTCTAGGAAATTTGTATGCACCATAAAGTTTGAGAAGCACTGCTATATTTGTTTTCTAGGGTTACTACAACAAATACCACAAACTTAGAGGCTTAAAACAACAGACATTGGTCTGGCTATGGTGGTCCTGGTAGCACAACACTAGGTAAAGCTGGAAGCCATATGGAAGATCAGGTTTTGGTTCCTATGTTGTCTTACACATGTACGTCTACCTCTGATCCTGGCTAACTGGGAAGACTAGAGGGAGGACTCTAACATGAAACCCTGTTGAGGGTACTTGTCTTCATTGTTCTCTCTTTTTGTCTCATGAAAATAAACTTTAAAAAAACTCCAGACATTCATTCTCTTACAATTCTAGAGGCTGGAAGTTCAAAATCATAGTGTTAGGAGAGTTTTTTCTTTCTGAAGGCCCTAGGGGAGATTTTGTTCTATGTGTGTCTCCTAGTTTCCAGTGACTTCATTGATCCTTGGCATTCCTTGGCTTATAGTTACATCACTCCAATCTTTGCCACCATCATCAAATCTCTCTGATGTCTCTGTATCCAATTTTTCCTCTTTTTATATGGACGTCAATCACATTGAATTAAGGGTCCACCCTGTATGATCACATTTTAACTACATCTGCAACACCCTATTTCCAAAGAAGGGCATTCTCAGGTATTAGGGGTTGGAACTCTTAACATATTTTTTGATGGACACAATTCAACCCGTAACAACTGCCTTCAAAATCTGTCATTTCTAACTTTTTGGAGACTTGCTAACTGAGAAACACCTGGAACATTTCTGTAAATTTATTTTTGTAAGCGATTTTATAAGGAACATGGCAGGTCTAGAATAAGACTCGAGGATGTCTCGTTTTTTAAAAAGTTTTTGAGAATTCCCCCTGTCCCACAGTGTATATGCTCACTAGAGAGACAGAGACACAGAAAGCAAGAAATCATCCCCCCAGGCGGGGGGGGGGATGTTAGGCTGCAATACCTTCTCCTCTAGGAATTTTGGGCATGCATGCACATGTGCCTGGCATGAGTTTCAGGCTGCCAGGTCCAGGGCTGAAACTATGGTTGGCCAGGTGGGAGTCCAGTGCCTTAACCACTATGCCACTTGCTGGCCCAAAGGGTATTTTTGAAAATCAATTCAACTCAAGTAGCCCACCCAGTAGTTAAACCTTCTCCCAGAATCTAGTAATCTCTTCTGCATTTTTAATCTTTTTCTCTCTGTTTCATTCAGGATAATTTCTTCAGCTATGCCTTTAATTTTATTAACATTTTTTCAGCTGTGTCTTGCATTCTTTAACACAGCATATCTAATAATTTTGGTTATTGTAGTTTTCATTTCTAAAAGTTCAACTCATTTTTGTTTTAAAATAGTTACATCAACTTTCATAGTTTTCTGTTCCTTGCAGATATCTTCAAACCTGATTTTTTAAACTTGATATAGGTAGTTTTATTTTTTTAAATAATTTGTGTCTGATAACTCCAATATCTGATACCTTAGCAGTTCTGTTTCTATTGTCTATTGTTCCTGATTCTTCTAATTCCCGATGTCTATACCTGGTTATTTTTGATTATGTGCTAACTATTGTATAAAAAAATTGTTTGAAGATTTACTTGATGGCTAGGATGAAAGTACCTTCTACATAGGATTTGCTTTTACTTCTGGCACTTCTGTGGTCACCCAGTTTGATGCTTGAGGTTTGCTGGAAAAACTAGGTTATTCAAACTGCAATTCAAGGTGCAATTATTTGTGAGGGTTCATCTACTTATAATTTATGTTCACCTTGATGGTGTAGTTCTTTGGGGGTCACAGATCCTTGTGAGGAGGGTCTACCATTATACTCCCTATTCTGAGTGGCCTTAAGTAATGTTTCTGTCTCCCTTACCTCTTCTTAACAACCAAAACCAACATCAAATTCAGCTGACTTAACAAATACTCTCAGGATACAGGTGGCTGTTGTACTCATTTATTTGTTTCCATTTTCTCACCATTCTATTCCTTGTAATTCCTTTGTCATGCCAAAACTTTGAAGACCTTTAAAGATCACAATTATTTAATACCTGTTTTGAAATTGTTTTCTGGAAAGAGTTGATCCAAATAATCTAATTCACTCATTCCTGGAAATAGGAAGCCATGTAATGTCTTTTAGCAGTAGATACTCATTAAATGATAACTGAGTTAGTAGAATGATCATAATTTCCCAAACATACTCAATTGTTTTGCCTGTCTTCATTTGCAGAACCTGTTTTCTACTCTTAGAATGCATTCCTCATTCCTTATTCCCAAACATTATGCCATTTTTACAAAGATCAGGACAAATGTCACCTTATCCTCAAAGTTTTTCCTATTACCCAAAATCTTAATCCAATGTCTTCCATATATAAACCCTCACAAGTATGAATCACTCTCAAGGTACTTAACTGGAAAAGAATGTATTTATACACATACTAATCTTTTCTATGAATTAACATTTTCTTGTCATTTCTGGCTTCTGAAGAATTCCCTCACTTGTTCTCCAGCTCAACATCCATTATAAGCATATTTTTTGAAAATGTTAAATGTAGTACTTTTGGGTTTGATGTACTTGGAGGGATTCTATGAACATTTGGTCTGCCATACTGCTGAAGGCAGGATTTAGTTCATTCCAATAAACCCTCACATTTGTGTAGCTCTTTAGAGTAATAGGGTACTCTTTC
>NW_006208084.1:3139896-3188090 GCF_000334495.1 Tupaia belangeri chinensis | reverse complement strand
CCCTGACTTTAATGTTGCTATGATCACGTTGCTAGAGACTAGAGGGGTTGACAGAATAGAGCCATTCTATTTTAGAATGGAATGGAACTCAAGTCTTTTCTCTTCAAGTCAGGGCTCCTTCCAGGACACAATCGATGCCCCCCATATCATTTGTACTGCTCGTCATTTCTATTGCCACAGCACCTGGAATGCTTTGGATGCAAACTTTCTACTTTTCTTTAAACACAGGGTCTCACTGTGTCATGATCCTCCTGCATAAGACTCCTGAGTAGCTAGGACCTCAGGCATGTACTATCCTGTCTGGCTCTTTAAGACAGCATCTTGCTATGTTGCTCAGACCAGTTTTGAGTTTGCTAGCTTTCCAGCTCAGTCTTCCCAAGTATCTGAGATTACAGGTTGCATTCCACCCTGCCTGACATTTAGGTTAGACTGGTAACTGAATCCAGGGCTCCAATGTGGTCCCAGCCTGGGGAGCACAGAGTCTTAGTGCTGTGTGCCACCATGGGTGTGCTTGGAAGTGGACATTCTGTACATAAAAGTGCACGTGGAGAAGGAGTTAGGTCTCAGGCAGTAGATAGAGGGGTAGCTATGTGAGGTTTTCCATTCCTCTCTCAGAAGGTCTTCTGTGTTTAGCTCAGCTTACCTCACAACTTTGGTCCCATTTCTAACAACCTGCATGTCCACCATACAGCCCCCTGTAACATAGGCGGCCAGGTTCAACTCCGAGAATTCAGCCTGAAAGATAAAGCAAATAAAGATAAAGCAAAACCAAAAATGACTCATCAAGCATTAATAGTACTAACAACTGCTAACATTTACTGGATATTTCTATATGCCAAACACATACTGAAACCTTACCTCAAACTTAGGAAGTTGGCAATCTTTTTATCTCATTTTTCAAAGATGATGAAGCTAAAGTATCAAAAAAGTATGGTGACATTCCAAGATTACACAATTAATAAAAGGCAAAATTGGGTCCAGCACAGCATTGTGTGCTTGTAGATGCTGCACACCCATCAGGCTGAGGCCACCAGGGAGGTGTAGGTTCAATTCCTGCCCACCCTAAAAAGCTGCATGCATTGCCACATGCTTGTAGTCTCAGCTACTCAGGAGTCTGAGACAGGAGGATCATGACAGAGTGAGACTCTGTCTAAAAAAAAAAGACAAAATTGGGTTTAAATCCTTTGATCTGATTCAAGGACTCATGTTTTCAACTACTACTAATTTCTGCTGCCTCGAATGTGGAAGAAGAAACTCTAGCTCCAAGACTATAAGATGTCAGATGCTCTTCAATGTAACATTTTCTCTAGATTTTGGGGGGTGATCAGTCAACCTATAATACCACTAAAACAGGGGTCCCCAACCTTTAGGCCATGCCCAACACCAGTCCATGACAAAAAGGTTGGGAGCTGCTGATCTAAAATAAATAGCACCAAACTGCATCTTACACAAAGGAGATGCTGAAAGTGATTTCTTTGGACTTAATGAATAAACATAACCACTTCTCATATGAAGGGACTTCAAAAAGTTTGTGAAAAAATGGAATTTAAGTACAAGTTTATTTCGATGAAAAAAATTTAAATATATGCATAATTTTTTCATAGTACATGTTTTCCACAAAACATTTTGAAGATTCCTCATATGTAAAGCACTCATTACGTGCTGGGTACTGCCTAAGCATTTTACATGTCTGAATTAAATCCTCACACTTGCTTACATGAGAAAACTGAAGTAGAGAGAGATCAAATAACTTTCCCAGTGTCATACAGTAGATAGGAGAGCCAGTATTCAAACTCAAGCAATTGTCTCCAGAGTGTATTACACAAGCAAAACAGAGACAGAGAAACAGCATTACCAACAGCATCCTGTGATCCACTCCCAGCCTCAGCCAGCCCTGGATCATGGGCACATATGAGCCTGGCACATTCAGGGAAGTCTCTAGACACAAATCAGGAAACTTCCCCTAAAGGCCAGCTTTACAGAACATTGAATTACCACTGAAAAACTGTCTGATCCCCAGAACTTGTGAATTTTAACTGTGCACTCCACTGTTCCAACTGTTCAGTCAACTGAGGCATTGGTTGGATTATAACTGGAAATTTCAGGAACCAAAAAATAACCCATTTAAAGAGAAAAGCAAGTTTACATCAAAGGGAAATGTCATTTTATGGTGATTTGAATCCTTTAACAGGAATTATGACCAAAGATCTAGCCTTCTCCCCAGATGGCATTAAAGCGAACCTTGAGGATTTATGTCTCTTGCACTAATTAATAACCTCATTAAGCTTTGGCAAGGTGAAAAAGATCACTGTTAATGAGTTCAGGTTAGTCAATAGTGGTAATGACCTAGTTATTATGTCTTATGCCTAAAAAATCCAGTCCCATCAAGTTCAAGGTACTTAATTGGCAAGACCACAAAGAATAAAAAGAAAAGTTGTTGCTTGTATATGCAGAGCAAAAGATATTAGAAGAAGGTTGCAAAACAGGAGAGCTGGTCACCAAATATGTGAAGAAATGGAGTAAATCAGAATCTTGGAAGGTATAATCTCTGACTCAAAGTGGCAAAGACCCAGTCACTGTCTTGCTGTCCAAATACAAAGAGAAATACATAGATAGAATGCCTGCTAGGCAGGGCTGGCAGGTGATATTGTGGTTAAGGGTGCTGGACTCCCACATAGCCGGCCACAGTTCAAGTCTGAGACTTTCTTCTCTCTCTCTCTCCCCGCTCTCTGGTCAAATTTAAATAAATTAATTAAAGAAATTTAATTAACCATGAAAATGAACACAGAAGTAGCTAAGCTACTTCTTTAATATAGCTTAATGACCACTCTGGCAAGATTTTTTTTTTTTTTTTTTTTTTTTTTTTAGGTCTTGGTCTCACTATATCCAATAATCCTACATAGTATTGAGCCTGGAACTGATAGAATCTTCTAAAGCATTCATTCTGGATGGACATCAGAGCTCCCATAGAAATTGTTATGGATTTAACTGTACCCAAAAAATATGTTTGTTTAAGTTCCAACCCCAAGTCCAAGTCAATGTGGCCTTTTTGTGGAAATATAGACTTCATAGGTATGATTAAGTTCATGATTTCAAGATCATCTTGAATTAGGGTGGGCCTCAAATCTAAGGATAAGTCCTTAGAAAGAGAGATTAGTCCCTTGTCTGAGGCATAGTTTGCAAAAATATTCTCCCATTCTCAAGGTTTCTTCTTATTCTACTTATTGTTTCTTTTGCTGTGCAGAAGATTTTTAGCCCCCATTTGTCTATTTTCAGAATTATTGGCCACGCTTTGGGGGGTCTTACTTAGGAAATTTTTGCATACTCCAATGTTTCCAAGAGTTTCCCCTATATTTTATAGATGAGTTTTTAAATTTCAAGTTCTTTTATAGATTCAATCACGTTATTTAGCTTGCAAAGCAAATATTCCAACACGTGTACATTTTTCCCCAGTACAGTTGATAATACTATAAAGTTATCTTCAACAGATAACACCCCATTTCTTTGTCCCATTAATGCTAAGCCTCTCTATTTTTCTCCCTAATGTCCTTCCTCAGACTCTACTCCTTCACCTACCCTTTTCCTACACTGTATTCGGTATTCACAACTATTTACTGTGTTTCTATATCCTTTAGTCATTCAGTTTCGGTCATTAAGAGTGTGGACACTCGGTATATATTAAGTGGAGACATATAATGTCTATCCTTCATAGCCTGGCTTGCTTCACTCAGTAGTAAATCTTCCATATTCATCCACTTTCTGTCAAAAGCCAGGGGCTTGTTGTTTTTTTATGGCTAAGTAGTATTCCATAGAGTACATGTGCACAGTTTTTCAATCCATTCATCTGTTCGTGGGCATTTGGGTTGGTTACATGTCTTAATAATTGTGAATAATGCCACAGTAAACATTGATGTGCAAGCATTTTTCTGACTAAGAATTCTTCTGTCTTTTAGGTAGATACCAAGAAGTGGGATTGCTGGATCATATGGTAGTTCTATTTGCAGATCTTTGAGGAACCTCCATGTTGGTCTCCACAGTGGCTGGACCAATTTACATTCCCACCAGCAGTGTAAGAGAGTCCCCTTTCACCACAGCCCTGCCAGGACTTATCATATTTTTTTTTTAATTGTAGTCATTCTGACTGGGGTTAGGTGGTATCTCATTGTGGTTTTGATCTACATTTCCCTTACAATGAGGGATGCTGAGCATTTTTTCATATGCTTTTGGCTATTCATATGAGGTTTTATGTTTAGGTCTTTGATTCATTTTGAGCTGATTTTTGTTAGCAGTGAGAGATAGGGGTCCAGTTACATTTTCCTGTAGGTGAATATCCAATTTTCCCAGAACCATTTGCTGAAGAGGTTTTTTTTCTTTTTTACCTCATTGGATTGACTTGTGCCCTTTGTTAAAAATTAGTTGACTATATGTTTTAGGATTTATTTTTGGATTCTCTATTCTATTCATTGGTCTATATGTCTGTTTCTGTGCCAATACTATGCTGTTTTGATAATCACATCTTTGTAATATATTTTGAGATCAGGAAGTGAGATGCCTCCTACTTTTTTTTTTTAATCACAGTATTGGTTTGGCAATACAGGGCCTTTTATGATTCCAGATAAATTTTATGATTTTTTTCTATTTCTATGAGGAATATCTCTGGCAATATTTGATAACCAGAATATATAGGGAATTTTAAATAAGTAACCCCCCCCACACACACACATAAATCAATTCAATTAAAAGATAGAAAAATAAACTGAATGGACAACTCTCCAAGGAAGATCTATGAATGGTCGAAAACATATGAAAACATGCTCAACATCTCTAATCTTAAAGGAAACCCAAATCAAAACTACATTGAGTTACCACTTAACCCCCATAAGAATGGCTAAGATTTAAAAAATACAGGACGTACATGCCATGGTTACAGTGACTAGACTTCTTCATGGCTGACCACGGTTCAAGTCCTGGACCTGGCAGCTTGTACTTGACCACAGTTCGAGTCCTGGACCTGGTGGCTTAAAACTCATGCCAGGCGCGTGTGCATGCGTGCCCAAGATCCTGAGAGGATAATGGAAGAGAAGGGATTGTGGCGTGGCCATCCCCCCTGGGGGATGATTTCTTGCTTTCTGTCTCTCTGTCTCTCTCTGTTTGTCTGGCGAGTGTACACGCCCTATGGCAAAAACCTCTCAAAAAAAAAAAAAAAGTACAGAACGAGGGACCATCAGATGCTGTTATGGTTACATCATTGGACTCACATGTAATTGACCATGGTTTGCATGCCAGACCTGGTGGCTTAAAACTCAAGGTGGGTATATGTGCGTTTATGCCCAAAATCCCCAGAGGAAATTAGAGAAGGGATTGTGGTGTGGCCATCCCTCTGAGAGGTGATTTTTCACTTTCTGTCTCTCCAGCAAGTGCACGTGCCCTATAGCAAAAATCTCTCTCTCAAAAAAAAAAAAAAAAAAAAAACATAATGATAAATGCTGGAGAGGCTATGGTGAAAAGGGAACCCTCTGACGTTGTTGGTGAGAACGTAAATTAATACAGCCACTGTGGAGAACAATATAAAAACCTACAAATAGAACTACCATACAACCCAGTAATTCCACTACTTGGGTATCTTTCCAAGGGATAGAAAAACATTCAGTTGGAAAAACACTTGCACATTCATGTTCATTGCAGCATTATTCATAATTGCTGAGACTTGGAATTGGACCAAATGTCCAAGAACAGATAAATGGATTGAAAAAAAATGTGGCACATATACACATGGAATACTACTCAGCCATTAAGAACAACAAAACCCTGGCTTTTGACAGAAAGTGGAAAAATATGGAAGATTTACTGCTGAGTGAAGCAAGCCAAACTATGAAAGACAGTCATTGTATGTCCTTGCTTAATTTATAATGAATGTCCACACTCAATGGCAGAAACGGAAAGATTGGAAGATGTAATAATAGCAAGAAGGGCAACCAAAGATACTAGAAACAACTTAGGTGGGAATGGATAACAGGGGGAGGGAGGGAGGAGATTAGGGGAGAAAAAGAAACATTTAACTGAAACAAAAATTAAAAGTTATCTGTTGATGATAATGTACAAGGTAATATCTATGGCTTAACTAATATGCATTATATTCATGCTTGAATAGTCATTTTATATGCTGTAAAGATGTACAGTGATTATATATACATTAAAAATGATTATTTTTCAAAACGAGAGAGAGAAGAAAAAGGGAAAAAAAGACAGAGTTATAAAGGTCATATGGAGATGAAGGCACAGACTGGAGTTGGGCTGCTACAATCCATGAAACATCAGGAGTCACTAAAAGCTGGATGAATTAAGAAAGAATCCTCCCCTAGAGCCTTCAGAGATTAGACATTGTAGAAAAGAAAAGTTAGCAAACTTGAAAAGAAAGCAATAAAAACTGTCCAAAACAAAACATAGAGACAGAAATATTGTAGCAAACAAACAAAAC
Organism: Tupaia belangeri chinensis; assembly: GCF_000334495.1. NCBI lineage: Eukaryota > Metazoa > Chordata > Mammalia > Scandentia > Tupaiidae > Tupaia > Tupaia belangeri. The sequence continues at coordinate 3,181,612 of NW_006208084.1, read as the reverse complement.
AAAACAAAACAAAACACTCCCCCCCCAAAAAAAAAATCCCAAAAGAACATAACTACATTATGTTCTTAAGTAGTGTAACATAGGAGTATTAAGTAGTGTAACACAGGAGTAATTTAAGTAGTGTAACATAGGAGTATTAAGTAGTGTAACACAGGAGTAATTTAAATGTCAGTAGGAGGAACCAGACAGTGGTGCAGCAGTTAAATGTGATGCTTTTTGAGGCAGATCTACATGGGAAGGTTCTGGGTTGGGTCTGGAGACCTCCCTAAGTACGCTGTGCATACACATCTGGGGCTGATTGAAACTGGGATGGATTGGGAGGGCTGACTTTGTGGCACAGCAGTAATGTACCGCTCAGGAAAAGCCAGATCTCACATGGCCAGCTTCAGTTTGACTTTTTTTTTCTCTGGTCAAACTGAACCTAGTCAGGCATGTGTGTGAATGCCTAAAATCTGGTAGGTTGGAGAACTGGAGGAAGGGGATCTTCTTCAACACTTGGCATTGTCAACATTTTAAATTTTAGCCATTTTGGTGGGTATGTAGTTTGGCTTTGCAGTTCATTGATGACTAATGATGCTGAGTACCTTTTGCATGGGGTAATTAGCAATGTAGATAATCTCTTTAATGAAGTGCCTGTTCAGTTCTTTTGCTCATATTTATACTTTCGTTTGCATTTATCTTATTAATTTGTAAGAGATATGTTAAAATGTATTTAAATATAAGTTCTTTGTTGGATATATTTATTTGCAAATATCATCTTCCACTCTATAGCTTGTTTTTTTTAGTTTTTCTTAAAGAATTACTTTATTTAATTTATTATTATTATTATTATTCAATTTTACCTGAAAGAGAGAGAGGAAGAGTGAAAGAGCAAGCCACCAGATCTGTGACTTGAACTGCAGACAGCCATGGAGAAGCCCAGGGCCTTAACTACCATGCCACCTGCTGACCAGTACTTTTTAATTTTTAAATGAAGAATATGCATATACATATTTACATACACACATACATATGTATATATGAACTGTAACTTAATAATTTATTTTTTGGAGAGATTTTCACTGTAGGGCGCGTGCGCGCACCAGACAGACAGACAGAGAGAGACATAGAAACAGAAAGCGAGAAATCACCCCCCAGGGGGGATGGTCACGCCGCAATCCCTTCTCCTCTATTCTCCTCTCGGGATCTTGGGCACGCATGCACACGCGCCTGGCGTGAGTTTTAAGCCACCGGGTCCGGGACACAAACCGCGGTCGACTACGTGGGAGTCCAGCAACATAGCCATTACGCTAACTGCTGGTTCCCATCTTAATAATTTTTTCACAGTTAATATTTTTATTGTATTAAAGAAATTTTTGCCTGCCCCAACTTCATGTAGGCACTAATGTTTCCTAGAAGGAGACTTATTGTTTTATACTTCATGTTAGGTCTTTAACCTATCGAGAAGAAATTTCTTATATGTGATGTGAGGTAGGACTCAAGATTCAATTTATCCATATAATTATTTCAATACTTTTGAATAATTTGGAAAATATACACAAACACTGTACAAACAGATAGCCTCAAAGGCTCTGTCCTGATAAACCAATTTGATGTCTCCCTACTGATATGACTGATTGGACAGAATGCATTCCACTACACCCTGCTTTGCATTCAACTTCCTTTCTCTCTCTGAAAGGTTTCAAAAAAAAAAAATCACCTATCTTAAAGGTTTAAAAAAAAAAAAAGTCAAGAATTCAGCCCTTTCAGCTTCACTTACAGTGAAAACAATTATAATATGTGATGTGAGGTAGGACTCAAGATTCAATTTATCCATATAATTATTTCAATACTTTTGAATAATTTGGAAAATATACACAAACACTGTACAAACAGATAGCCTCAAAGGCTCTGTCCTGATAAACCAATTTGATGTCTCCCTACTGATATGACTGATTGGACAGAATGCATTCCACTACACCCTGCTTTGCATTCAACTTCCTTTCTCTCTCTGAAAGGTTTCAAAAAAAAAAAAATCACCTATCTTAAAGGTTTAAAAAAAAAAAAAGTCAAGAATTCAGCCCTTTCAGCTTCACTTACAGTGAAAACAATTATCAATAGCTTGCTGGTGTGGTCTGCCTATTGGGAGGTTAATAATGGAGGAGCGAGCCCTTCTTTCATTTGGGTCATCACTTGTACTGAGGAATGGTGCCGATGGCATCCCACTATTGCCATGCTCATGTGATCCTAAAGACTTCTCTTTGCTTTATTAATAGATTTTCAAGTTTCAGCCCAGTCCCAAACATTCTCTATGATTTTAACTTTTCTACCTTGTTCAAAGCTTAAAGCTATTAGCTTATTTGCTTGCTTGCTTGCTTTATTTATTTATTTATTTTTGCCTATTTATCGCTAGCAGGGGCATTTTACAAAATTTCTTTCCCTTATTTTTATCAGAAAATAAAACCCATAATACATTGCGTTGGAAAGTGAAGATGGGTGCATGTAATTCCGATTGTCAAGATTCACCCAGCAGGTGGCAAGGTGGTTAGGGCACTGAACTTCCACATGGCTGACTGTGGTTTGAGTCCTGGACCTGGTAGCTTGACACTCACATTAGGCACGTGTGCATACATGCCCAAAATCCTAAGAAGAGAATGAAGGAGAGGGGATTATGGCATGGCCATCACCCCCTGAGGGGACAGGCAATTTCTCACTTTCCCTCTCTCTGTATCTCTCTGTCTCTCTCTCTCTCTGGAAAGTACACATGCTCTATGGAAAGAAACCTAAAAAAAGATTCTGTTATAGGAGTGAAAATACCCATGTTAAACATCTGTAGTATACTACTTGCAGATATCACTAGAGAAAGGAAGTCTTAATTTTTTTGATCTATAGATGGGCTATAAACAAGGCATTTGCTATTTGTTACTCTTGTTAAAATTAGGTGTGGAAGATTTTCAACTGTGAGCTGAATGATTCCTGAAAGTACTGGATTATCTGAGTTTTCCTGTTTGTTTATAACTTTTGTTAAACATGTACATGGGGAAATAAAGGAATAATGGAAAAGGGATTGACCTTAAAGTCTGAGGACTAAAGATCCAAGTCTTGGATTTGACATTGAGTCCGTATATGAACTTAGGCAAACCCCTCATTCTCTTTCCACTTGAATTTTCTTCATCTTTAGAATGAAAGAGTTTTAATCAATTAAGTCAATTATCCCCACATTCATTTTCATTTTCATATATCTTTCTTTCTCAACCAATGTCACCAATAATTACCAAGGAAAAAAATCTATTATTATATCAATAGCATACCTTATGAGAAAGAAATACCGAGCAATAATATTCTTATAAGAAAGCTCATCTACTACTAACACAGAGTAGATTCAAAAGTACTTGTTGAATAAAGCATTGTTTTTAAATTTACAGATGAGGAACCAGTAGATGGCATATCAGTTATGTCACTGGATTCCCAAAGGGCTGACCACAGTTCGAGTTCTGGACCCAGCATATTGACAATCACACTGGGCACACATGCAACCTAAGATCCCAGGAGAATGGAGGCAAAGGTATTGTGGAGTGGCCATCCCCCTGAGGGGTGATTTCTCACTTTCCCTCTCACTGTGTCTTTCTCTCTTGCAAGCCCCTTCGCCTAAGGGGAAAAAAAAAAAGGAGAGAGAGATTTACAGATGAAAAGATATGCATACATGTTAAGTAACCTGCCTTCTGAAATTCTGCATTGCCTGATCCACTAGCCCATAAGAATGGAAAAGAGTGTTTCCAGACAGAGTAGGAGAAAGGCCCAATCTAAGTTTCATTTGTTTTAAAAAATTATTTAGGGGATGTCATAATGACTATGTTGCTAGACTCCCACGTAGTCAACCACAGTTCAAGTCCTGGACCTGGTGGCTTAAACTCACATCGGGCGCGTGTGCGTATGTGCCCAAGATTCCGAGAGGAGAATGGAGGAGAAGGGATTGTGGTGTGGCCATCCCCTCTGCAGGGTGATTTCTTGCTTTCTGTCTCTCTGTCTCTCTCTGGCAAGTGTATGCACCCCATAGCAAAAACCTCTCAAAAAAAAAAAAGAATTATTTATTTAATTTTATTTATTATTATTTTAAAATTTGTTATACGGCGTGTGTACAAGAGAGAGAGAGACAGAGAGAGAGAAAGTGAGACAGTAAGCTGCCAGGTCCAGGACTTGAACCATGGTCAACCATGTAGGTGTCCAGTGCCTTAACCACCATCCCCCCACCAGCTCCCCAATCTAAGTTTCTATGAACAAAAGTACCACTGAGAAAACAGGGCTATGGGATCAAGAGAATGGCAAGATGTCATTTGTAGCTGAGACATGGAGTATCTGGAGGAATGTAATAGAAGACAGAGCTAGAAATGTGGGTGGGAGGGCCAGTTCATGAAGATTTCAAATTCCCTGTGAAGGAACATGAGTATCATTCTGTAGAATGTTAGTCTTCAATTGCCTCCATAACAAATTACTGTAAATTTAATACCTTCCATCAATACAAGTTTATTATGTCACTGTTCTAATCCCAAAGTCCAGGTTAGCTTGTCTGGTATCTCTGTTCATGTTTCACAAGGCTGAAATCAAGCAGGGATCTTACTGGGAAAGAAAGATTCTGAAAGATTCTACTTCCAAATTCACTCTGGTTGGCAGAACTCAGCTCTCTGCAATTGTAGGACTGAAGCTTCACTTCCTTGGCAGATGTCACCAGGGGTTCCTCTCAGCTGCTCAAGGCTGTTATTCTCCTAGTCACATTGCTCTCTACATCTTCAAAGCAGGAAAGACACCTTGAGTCCTTCTCACTCTACATCTTTCTGAGTTCCTATTCTGCCACATCTCCATCTCCAGCCAGAGAAAGCTCTCTAATTTTTGTTTTTGCCATAGGATATGTACATTTGCTGGACAGAGTCAGAGAGAGACAGAGAGAGGGAAAGCAAGAAATCACCCCCCTCCAGGGGAATGGCCATGCCACAATCCCTTCTCCTTCATTCTCCTCTGAGGATTTTGGGCACACATGCACACGTATCCAGTGTGATTTTTCAAGTCACCAGGTCCAGGGCTTACACCGTGATCAGCCATGTGGGAGTCCAGCACTTTAACTACGACACCACTTGCTGGTCCTGAAGGGGTCAGCATTTTTAAGGGCTTGTGTGGTTAGATTGGGCCCATAGATAGTCCAGGATATTCTCCCTATTTTTAGGTTCATAACTAATTATATCAGCAAAGCCCCTTTTGGGTAACATTTTCCCAGATACCAGGGAGCAGGGCATAGACATCTTTGGGAGGCTACTGGAAGTACTACAAGCTACAGAAGAGGCAGTGATTTGATATTTAACAACAAATATTGATGCAGCATTTTCTTTGTTTCAGACTCTGTTATAGGTGTTAGATATGTTTGAAATCATATCACTAAAAACATCTCTTCTATAGCCCCCTAGATCAGGAGGAGATGTAAGCACCTATTTATAATTATGCTCACATCTAGTTCCAAGAATATACACACATGTGTGCATGTACACATGCACAATGCCCACAGTATGCACACGCATAAACTAAAGATAGAATGCATTCAATTTCCTGTAGGGCCTTTGGCAACATTCTCATGGGCACTGGCACCTGGCAAGTATGAAACACCAAGCAGATAATATTACTAAAAGTATGGAGTATTCAAGTCTAGTTACTACTAACTACGTTTGCAATGATAATAATGTTGATTACAGCATGGAAAGTGGTGATTGCAATTATTCTTATTATTATAAGTTGAAGGATACTTAGGTCAGCAGATGAATAGGAAAGAAACTGAAATTGGGACTTGGAATGGGGTGACTGAGTGGAAATGTGCACAAGGAACCAAAAATGTGTGGGAATGTGAAGGCAGCAGCTATCAGCCTTGACCGTGAAGCCTGACTGAAGAATTTCAACACAAAGAGATGTTGTCCAGAGTTTCTGAGAAAGGCATGATGCTGGCAGAAAGAATAGTCTGGAATCCAAGGTGGCTGATAAGATACTGGACATTCCTATCGGTGAAGATGTATCTGGTCCAGACTGCACCCTTTAACTCTTCAAGTGGAAACTGTTCCATAGCCTGAGGGACTCATATACTTCATGGGAGAAAAAACTGAGAAAAAGACAGAGACAGAGACAGATAGGCAGACAGAGACAGACAGTTGACATTCTCCCAGACCTCTCCTAATGCTAAAATAACTTCTGATCCTCTCCCCTATTTAATAACCTTTCTTTTTTTTAAAAAAAAAAAATTGCAATAGAGATTGTGCATGCATGGGAGAGAAAGTGAAGCATTACTCAACAGGATCTGATCATGCCATGATGCCCTTCCCCCAGTCTCCAGCTCCTTGGGATCTTGGGAGTCCATATGTGTGCCTAGAATACTTCAGGTGGACCTGGCCAAGGATCCAAACCCATGCTGACTGTGTGGCTTCCAGTACTGCAGTCTGGAGTGCTACCAAATATGCCACCAAGGCTAGACCAAGAAAGTGAGAAATCCCCCTCTCCCCAGGGGGATGGCTACTACGCAGTCCCTTCTCTTCCATTCTCCTCTTGGGATTTTGGGCATACACTCACATGTACCCGGCATGAGTTTGAAGCCACCAGGTATGAGACTCCCACAAGTCTGTCGTTTGGGAGTCTGGCAACATAACCACTATGCCATCTGCTGGTCCCTCACATAACTTTTCTTATTCCACCTCACAGAGAACTGTTACTCTACCAATCAGGTTAACACAATGCAGAATTTGCTAGTGGGCAGGGCTATTGCAAGATTCTGGCTTCCATATTCTGTCTCTCTGTAGCCAAGTGCCATTATGTTAACATTCTCTCTCCTGCTTTGTAGTTTCTTAGAGATGCTGGCCCAGTATCCATCTTTCTCTCTGCAACTATCTCACCTCTATGATTCCTGAGATCTTCTGACACCCACAAGGCCCAATGTCCTGCTATCTTTTTATTCAAAACTATGATTGTTATGCCATGTGACTACTTAGTGAGAGCAACCACATATCTGGGTAATAACCACAAATGAGACTGCCTTAAAAGGAGGCTAAGAGGGTAGACTGCTGAGGTCTAAAGCCTAAACTGAAGGGTTCAGCCCAGATTTAGCACAGAACTATAAACCCATGGGTTAGGGCCAGTCAACTCTGAATGGTGTTTCCACTCTTATTTGTTCTTTTACCTCGTGTGTTTCAGCTATCTTAGGAATTGGAATGAAGTGGTAGTGGTGGTAGTGGTGATCTTCAAGGTAGGATTAGAGCATTCATGAGTCCTCCAGCAATTTACCATCAAAATTCCAACCTAATCCCTAACAGACTGATATATTTACTCGTGGGAATGAAACTGTGTCATTAATAAATTCTCTGGTAGGCACTTTCACCCTGTGGCAGAAACTTTAAAAAATAAATAAATAAGCCTTTTGGCTATTTGTATGTCATCCTTAGAGAGTGATTTTTTCAACTCATTCTCCCATTTTTTAATAGGATTGATCATCTTTTTTCAGAAGAGCTGCTTGAGTTCCTTGTGTATTCTGGTTATCAGTTCACATGTTGGAATGTTCACTTTGTAAGCTAAGTAATGTGATTGAATGTATAAAAGAAACTGAAAATTTAAAATTTAAAATTTAAAATAAATAAATAAATAAATAGATTAATTTTGCAGGTGTCAGAATGAGACTAATAAAGGCAGAGCAACTTTATCCAAAGTTCCACTGTGATAATTATAACAGTTGGACCCCAAACCTAGGCTGACACCCTTCACTCTACACCAAGTGACTGCTGGTTATTTATGGTGACTTGAGTTCTAATATACAGAGCTGGGCCAGCTACAGGGCCTCTGGGCCCATCCTGAGCTTGGAGTGGGGCATGCAATCACCCTTGTTTTTTACCTTCCCATGTCTTCTGCATATCTGTTTCCAGAATCTGTGAGCGAAGCCTCCATCCCCTGCCCTTCCTTCTCCTCTCTGTCTCTTCCCATGCCCTGCTGCTGGCAAACACTTGGCTGGATGCCCAAGGCCTGTAGTCGGCAAGAACTGCTTCCTGTCTGTTTCCTCACACAGCCTTTATTTATAACTGACAGGGCCCAGAGAGATCAGTAACTTTCTTGGCTGGCATCTTGGGCTTGCATTCTTTTCCACTGGTTCAGATTCACCTTGCAGACAAAAGAGGTGTTGAAAATTAGTGGTCAATCCTAGATGAGGAGATATCATTCAGGAACAGTACCTGGCATCTTGTCAAAGGTCTAGGGCCACCTGGCCCGGGACCAAATGTCCTGCCTGCTATAAGCAGATGCAAAGACACCTTCTGCCCATCAGAAAAATCATACTGTTCCTTTACATGTGTGTATATATATTGAGCAAATGAAATTGTGTGTGTGTGTGTGTGTGTGTGCATGTGTGTGTGAGTGCATGCATATAAATATTGAGAGTGTGTGTGTGTTGCGGGGGGCAGTCAGGGCCAAAAATCATAAATACCTAAGAAACCTGTCAAAAATAAATATAAAAACACAGAACAAATAAAATGATAAAACTTATATTCCTAAATGTTTAAGTAATGGAATATTTTAAATTAGGTGGAGCTCACTATATTATATTATTTTAAAAAATCAACAGCAATGATTTTTAGTTTACAGGTATTTGGTATAACAAGTGGTTTTTAGAATCAGAACACGTGAGTTTGAATCTGTACTCTACTTCTCATTTGCTATATAACTCTAGGGAAGTTAGCATTTTTTTTTTCTATAGGGCACATGTGTTTGACAGAGACAGAGGAAAAAAGAGAGAAATCACACCTGAGGGGATGTGGCCATGCCACAATCCCCTTTCTTCCACTCTCCTCTCAGGAGCCTAGGCATGCATGCATACATGTCCAGTGTGTCTCTCAAGCTGCAAGGTCCAAGACCTGAATCGCAAAGGTGGCCATGTGGGATCTAGTGCCCCAACCACCACGCCACCCACTGGCCCCATTAATAATCTTTGTAATGAGCCAGGAAGATGGGGCCAGGAACAAGATCAGAGAAGTCTAATCAGGAAGGACCTCCAGGCCAAGGAGAAGACTCTGGCTACTACTCAGCCTGACATGGACAGCATTTGGAGAAATGTGAGCCATGAAAAGTCATAATCTAATTTATAATAAGGAAGACAAAGGGCCAGTCCATAGTGGTTAAGGGAGCTGGATCTCACCTGGCTGACCACAGTTGGAATCCCAACACCAGCAGCTTAAAAAATATACTGGATACATGCCCAAATTCCAACTGGATGGAGAAATGAAGGAGAAGGGATTATAGTGTGATCATACTACATTGGGGAGTGCTTTCTCCCTCTCTGTCTCTTTGTCTCTTTCTTTAGTGAGTGTATGCACCCTCTGGCACTTAATAATAACAGTAATAATAATAAAGGAAGTTAAGACTAAAGCTCAACTTCAGAAGCATCAAAGCTCTATGACTAGTACAATCCTCTTTTCTCCCAAGCTGCCGATGGGTTATATAAATGCAAACACAGGAAAACACAGTGAAAGGAGATATTTCCTTCCCCTGGCTGACACACCTGATGCAGGAAGCAGACTTATGCTCTCTGGCAACAAGAGGCCTGGCCAGACTTGTGCTTCAACAAGAACATGAATGTTGCCTGGATGCAGGATGGCTTAGCACTTCCTAGGTTAGTCTCTGGGAGCTACCGAACCGCCCAGGGCCCCATCTGTTTTCAATCTTGTTAAAAGGGCCTCATGTGCTGGCGCCTATTTAAAATAATGCACACATGGAGTTTCTAAAATGAAGAAGGAAAAGGGCCCATGTTTTCCCTGCCGGCATGGCTTATGTGTTTATTTTGGAGCAAGCTTTGGGAGCTCTGAGACAAGACATAGCTAATTTCTCTTCCCAAGGTTGATTTGCAAGTCCCCACAGGCTTTTGCTCCAAACATGTAAGGCAGCTTGGTATGAACCAGTCACCCCTGCAAAGGTCCACTGTGAAATATCTCCAAACTAAGGCCAGGCTCGGAAAAGAGGAAGAACCCGAGGGCTACTAACCATCTTGCAAATGAGTTATTTTCGTGATTCCTTTTCCCTCGATGGCTCAGCTCCTCTTCTTCTCAGATGCTCTTTTCTTCCCAAGGGGCCACAATAGTTCTAAAAGCATGGCCCAAAAAAGGTCTAGAACCAATCTGAACCTAATCCCCAAATGGGGAGGACTGCAAATGACAGTGTTAGGGAAAAGAGCCACCTGTGGTCCATGCATTCTGGATCAAGGAGCCAAGACAAGGAGGTTTCTATATGCACATTCTAGGGGAAAGGCAGCTCCTCTGCACTACTGAATGAATGACATGCTTGCCTCGCAATGGCACTCATGCCCAGCATCCACAAAGAGCTTTAATAGATCATTTATGACCTTGCTGACTCAGAGAAAGTACCTCATAAACATCGAATCACTCCATAGCTTCATCAACAGCAGCCCTACATATCTGAGGGACTTTGTAAATAACTTCCCCTAAACCCAAAGCAAGGGAAGCATGAACAGGATACAAGAAAAGAAGGAGTGTGTCAGTGGTGGCCCAACGGGGGCAACTCATGTCATTCACTGCACCTTCACACTTTCTTAGACCCAAAGGACCCAGTGGATACTGTTCTGAGTAGTAGCAATGCCCAGTGGGTGTCCCAGTAAGGACAACAGTCCGAGAGCCACAGCAGCGAGAGCAAAAGCTATTGTGATCTTTGGGGATAGAAATGAAGTGTTGATAATATTAAGGGCACTACTTGGAGTAAGAACACTAGATGTCATAGTTGTGTAAGTACCAAGAGTGGTTCCAGCAGCAATATAGCAATGATCTATTATATTTATAATTTAATATTGTATTTATACTAGAATTAAAATTTATAATAGCTTTTTCCTTTTTAGTACTTTACTGTTCTAGGGGTTTTGCATGTATTATCTCAATCCTTGTAGTAACCTGTGAGGTACAATCTATTATTCCCACTTTTGATGGGGACAAAAAGGCATGATGAGACCAAATGCATTTCAGGAATCCACATAGCTGGGAGGTGAAAGACCATGGATGCAAACACAAGTGGTCTGACTTCAGGGTCCCTGCTCTTAACCATTCCCCTAGGCTCCACTCTCTACATGACAGAGCCAGGGACAACTGGAACAGCAGGACAGGAGGTAGAGGTACAATTACAGAAAGAGAATTACACCTGAAGAGACAGTCAGGGAGGTGCCTCAGATCATTTTTTTTGAGACTTAAAGACTTCAGGACCTTCCAGCTCTGCATCAAACAGTAGTCATTTTTTATTTTTTTTTAAAGTTCATTTTCTTTCTTTCATAAGGGAGGAAAACAGAGAAAGACAGACAGAAGCAAAGAGACAGGAATTCCTGATGGGGTCTTTATGCCTTGTTCCTACCTCCTGACTCAGCCAAGTAGGATCTCAGGCACTTGTGTGCACCCAGAGTGCAGAGGGATACTTGGGAACACAAACCCAGCACCTTCCCACGTGTCTTCAGCCCTGAGGGGCATTGATTTACTGCTGTGCCATCATGGCTTGTCTAACTTTTCTTTTAAAAATATGACTAAATATTGGTTTTACATAAGATTTAATTGTAACAAAGAGCTCTCTTCTGAAAGACTGTTAAAGAGCCGTAATGTGCTGACGTTACATTTAGACAGGGGTAGTAACATTATTGGTTTTTGTTTTTGGGTTTTTTTTTTAGATTTCTTTCCATAGGGCATGTACACTTGCTGTAGAAAGAGACAGCAAAGAGATAGGGAGAGTAAGAAATCACACTCACCCCCCACCCCCACCCCCAGGGAAGATGACCATACCACAATCCCGTCTCCACTCTCCTCAGGATTTTGGGCACACACACACACAAACACACACACACACACACGCACACACACACACACACACATGCCCAGCATGTTTTTCAGGCTGCCAGGTCTGGGACTCAAATCCCAGAGTTAGCCCTGTGGGATCCAGCACCTTAACCATCTATGGCCTGTAACATTGTCTCTTAGAGGACTTCAGAAAGTTTGTGAAAAAGCAGAATCAAAATATGAGTTTATTTTGATGCAAAAAAAATTGAAATCCATACATAGTTTTTTCATAATATACATTCTCTATGAATTTTTGAAGCTCCCATGCATTTTTTTTCATTTTTCAGAAGGCACATGTGCTCAACAGAAAGAGACAGAGAGACAAAGAGAGAGGGAGAGGGAGAAAGCAGGGGTGTAGTCGTGCCACAATCCCTTGTCCCTCATTTCCCCATCCTGTCAGGAGTTTGGACACAAAGGCACACATGCCTGGAGTGTTTTTCGGACCACTGGAGCCAAGATTTAAACCACGTGGTCAGTCATGTAAAATCCACTTCTCTTAACCACCAAGTGGGGCCAGCCCAACTCAACATATTTTTTATATTCTGATTCCTTGACACCTGGGGCCTTGGTGACCCTGGAGAACCTGCCCTTCTTAGGTCAGCCTATTCCTGAAGATATCAGACAGCTTCCCTGGAGCTGGAATGTGCCTTTCAAATACAAACCACCCAATCAATTGGATCCTAGGCCACTATCCGGCTACCCTAATTACCCCAGGGTCAGGTACCAGGCAAGCAGGGACAGCTTCACCTTTCCAGATCCCATGAAATTATCCAAACTCACCATTCTCAAACTTATTTACTCTGCCTCACTTGTTCGGTCCCTCAAAACCACCATAAAGGCTCTTGTCTTGTTCCTCCTTGTTCTCTCTGCCTCCTGGCCAACTCTGGTGCTTCTCTCAGGCTCCCACACCATCTATCTGTCAGATTCCCTTGTCCTAGGGCACTGTGAATATAATAACATCTTCTCATGACAGTCATTTACATGTCTGTGTGTCTTATCATATCTGGCTTTAAAAACCCTGGAAACCTTTAATGGTCCACAGGAGCTTCCCAGGTTGGTTATATGTCTGAGGATTTTGAAAAGTTCTGGGCTTCTGCTGGGCTACTGGGCATGGAGATGGGAAATATTCACCAGTGTGAGGTCATGTCATGGAGTGAAGAGCATGGGGTCAGATAGACCTAGGTTTCAATTCCATTTATGAAGCTTCCTGACTGTGAGACCTTCTGGGAAACTTCTGCCTCACTGGTTCCACCTGTCATAATGGGAGAGAAGCTCCCTGTCTTGCTTCTGTCCTAACGCTGCTGACAGAGACTACATGAGATGCTTCTTTGTAATGAGGCCCACACCATCATAAACTAGATTACTGTCTCCTGTCCTTGGGGTCCTATAGAACTCCCCTGCACAGAAGGTGTGGCTTTTTTGAGTTGTTCAGTCTAGAACAGGGTTTCTCAATCTTGGCACTACTGACACTTTGATCTGGATACTTCTTTGTGGTGGAAGGCTGTCTGTGCATCAGAGACTATTTAGCAGCACCCCTGGCTGCAACCCACAGATGTCAATAGCTCTCCCCTGTTGTGACCACCAAAAATGTTTTCCAGTATTGCCAAATGCCCCTTGGAGGGCAAAATCCTCCCTGGTTAGAAACTTCTGATGTAGAAAGCTTGAATTAAGCTGAGTCTCTCTCTCTTTCCTTCCAGAATCTCTCTCTCTCTCTCTTTCCTTGCAAAGATGCTCAGCAGGTCTTAACTCTAAGTATTAATACCTCTGTGGAACACCAGGGCTCTAAGGAAAGTAGCTGCTCTAGTAGACAACTGCAGGATAGAGATCAGAACAGAATTCAGAGCTTTGTTGTCAGTGGAGTTTGGTTTCATTCCCACCATATATTTACCAACTGGGCTTATCTGTCCAGGATCCAACCACCTTATCCATAATTTAGCATCCTTTAAGTAGGTCTATATCAAAGCCACAAAATGTAAGAACTGAAACTTCCTTTAGGGTCATGCTGTGGGTTTGGGTGTCCACTCTGGTTGCTGTATGGAGAAAGATAATGAGGCTGCCCCTAAGCTCAGCTGGAAAGCACACCTGCCTTGAGCAGTGTGTCTGGAGAGGCTAGGATAGGCTTGCTCTACGCATTTGGCAGTGCTTCCTTTAACAAATGAGCCAACCTAGATCCAGAGTCCCCTCAGATTTAATGAAAATGGCCAAGGTTTTACAATATACTGAACCAGCATTGCTATCACTGTCTCTATTTTGCAAATAAAGAAGCTGGCCAGCCTGGCAAGGTGTTTAAGGGAGATGGATCCCATATGGCCAACCACTGTTCAAGTCTTGGCCCCAGTGGCTTGAAACACATACCAGGTATGTTCGTGTGTGTGTTTGTGTGTGTGTCCCAAATCCTGATGAGATGGAAAAATGGAGAAAAGGGAATGCAAGATGACCATGCCCTACTGGGGAATGCTTTATCCCTCACTCTCTCCCCCATCTCTGTCTATCTCTAGCAAGCACATGTGCCCTCTTGGAATTAAAAGAAAGGAAGGAAAAGGGGCGAGGGTAGAGAGAGAAAGAGAGAGAAAGAAAGAAAGAGAAAGAAACTAAGGCTCAGAACATGAGTTATTTGCCCAAAGTCCCATAGGTAATAGGAGGTATTGCCAAGATTCAATCCCTTGTCCACCTAATCCTAAGGCACTGTTCTGTCCATTACGCCAAATTATCTCAAAGTTTGTCTTTTTTCTACTGAGGCAACAAAAAGTTTTCTTCCACACAAAGATATTATAGATAAGATATTATAGAGTAGTAACAAGGATTAATGAGCATGAGCCTGGTTACTCTCAGAATCCTTATGCAATGTCCCATCAAATATTAATACATGCACAGATTAAGGTCAGGATTTAAAGAAACCAGAAACCACACAGAAACAGCATGGTTGTGATATCAGATGAGTATTCCAGGAATGAGGGATGAGTTAGTGGTGGGAGTCAGGAGAAAATAATGTTTTGTAGAACATGAATTGCTTGGAAATCAGAAACACAGGAATTCCAGCCACGTACCTTACAATTGGCAGAGCTGAGGTTGGAACTCTTGCCTTTCTGGCTCCCAAGCAGCCTATGTTCTATACTATAATAGTAACTTGTGACTCTCAAGGTCACTGTGAAGATACATGGGGTCTTATATATAGCAAAATCTTAGTAGAGTGTCTGCATTCATTTATCTATTTATCTTTCTAGCTATCTGTACGAGGGGATTTCAACAAAGTCATAGAAAACGGAATTAAAGTATGGGTTTGTTCTGGTGCAAAATATTTGAAATATATGTATGTTTTGTCATAATATGCATTTCTCATTAACGTTTTAAAGACCCCTTATATATCTCTATATATCTCAAATGCTTAGTATATGGGAGTTATTATTACTATGATCTCTGTTGTTAGTCTTACAAAATTCTAAATTTCCTGAAGGTATTTAAGGGACTAAAGTTAATGCTAGTTCTAAACTGATTAAAGACTACAAAATGGAGAGATGAGGGGAGAGTTAAGTTTTAGAGAGATGGATACAGTGATAAGTCTACAGATGAGTGGGCAGATAGATGTACAAACAAAATGGTCAGATAGAAAGATATTCACTATATAGAAATAGCATTTTTGAAAACTTCAGGGAATGCTACCACCAACAAGAGCTCATCTAAATTAATTATTTGGCTCCTCTGAAGTCTCTCACGGAGACCACTAAGCAAAAAGAAGGAGAGGTGGTGAGAAAGCCAGGCTGGTGCCAGGTTAGGCAGGACCTCAGTGCTCCCTGAAGACTTTGGCCTTGATCCCATAGACATAGAGGAGCCTGGAGACATGAGAGCAAAAAGAGCCAGAGAGAGACCAAAGCAATTGTATAAGAATTAGCAAATTACACAAGTAATCAAAATCTGGTTCTGGCCAATGAATGCAAAGCTTTGCGTT
Source organism: Tupaia belangeri chinensis (assembly GCF_000334495.1). Lineage (NCBI taxonomy): Eukaryota > Metazoa > Chordata > Mammalia > Scandentia > Tupaiidae > Tupaia > Tupaia belangeri. The sequence continues at coordinate 3,165,802 of NW_006208084.1, read as the reverse complement.
CCTGGCACTTGGCTGGCCCAACAAGGGGAGGTTCAACCCTCTCTGCCTTCTTGTGCTTTTCCTGGCAGGCCCAGGGAAGGAGGGCAGCCTGTCTCCTCCCTGTCTGGACAGAATGTAAGCCCTGAGGTAGGGTGGGTGGGGAGGTCACTGGTTCAGTTCCATTTTAAACAGTCTAAGAACCCACCCATAAGCTAATAAGAAGCACCTTAGGGTTGTTGCTTAGGAAGGAAAAGAAGGTTTCAGAACACAGATAAAGGCAAGTAAAACAAAACAAAACAAAACAAAACAAAACAAAAACATGGAGGCTATCTGTGATCCTTGATAAAATAGATCTGAAAAAGAAGAAGCAAGGCTTTATTTTTTTTTTTTTTTTTTTTTTTTTTTTCTGGGCTATCTGGGCAACAGGTGAGTCAAGTGATAAATTATGACTTTGGAACTACCTAGACAAGGTTATGATCACAGTGCTGCCAGTAACAGAGCAATGACCTAATTTACCTTTCTAAACCTTATTTGCCTTAACTGAATAATGAGACACATCTCAGGAGGTGCTGAAGGACTGACTATATGTGAAAATCATCAGAGTAATTGAGAGCACATACTGAACCTCCAATAGTTTTCCTTCTTTCCTTGAATGAATATACTCAGAACTCTTAAAATGCACCCCCCCCCAGTGGTCCATGATGGGACTCAGTTCCATTTTTTGATGCTGCTCTCTTATTATTTCTGAGTTCTTCCCCTAGACCTCCTAAAGATAGATATGGTAGGAGAAAACAGGGTAGATGGCCATTTGACTCTGCTATACCCAGTAGCATGGCCCTGGGTAAGAGGAGCCAGTTCTATAGGAGAGCTGGAGAGGTAGTAGATGCAGAAGGCAGTGGTGTGAGCTCTGGGTTCCTGCCTCAGATCTGCCACTTACCAGCTGTGTGGCCTTCAACAGGACACTTCCTCTCTGAGTCTCAGTTCCATCTGCATTCACTTTGTGGAGTTGTGGTAAAAAAAAAATGAATTTATACAGATAGCTGCTTATACAGTGGGTGGCATATTGTTCAAATGTAATGTCAAACCTTGCTATACCCATACTGGTATATCACTATGTTTCTACTTTTCCTGTTATCATTCCTATTGACTAGTGCTTTATTTGTATCACCTACTTTGCAAAAGGGTATTTGGATAGGTCTAAGTTCTTATAATAGACCACATCTTTTCTCTGTAGCATCTTCTATTTTACCCACTTCAGACAAGTTCAACAAATGTTTATTGAACATAGATTGTGTATGTGGGTGCATGGAACACTTATTACACACCTGATAAGTGTGCACTGCCAGTCTCCTTACCGTCTGCTACCACAACATTCTTACAGCTCCTAACAGTTTATAATTACAGTGTGTGTGTGTGTGTGTGTGTGTGTGTGAGAGAGAGAGAGAGAGAGAGAGAGAGAGGGAGAGAGAGAGAGAGAGTACAAGAAAGAGACTGTGGGATTAATATGTGCTCTTCCCCACTAACTCACTCCCATGAGACTTCAAGCTTCATCAGGTAGTGATTATACCTGTTTTGAATCATCATTGTAACCCCAGCACCTACACATAGTAGGAAATATGTAGAGTGAACAAAGGAACTGAACCTGTAATCTTCCACTGCTCAAGCAATGCAGGGCTCGTTACAATGTTCATGGAAGATCATGGGTTTGGTTGCCAGGTTGACCTATAAACTATGAGTGTCTGTGCCCATGATCATGGCTGACTGGGGATTGTGATGTGAGATTCTGTTTAGGGTACTTGTCATCTTCTCTCTCTCTTTTTGTGTCTCACCCTCATGAAGGACATAAATAAACTTAAAAAAATAATACTGCCCCTGTTCTCAGTGAGCCCAGAGCCTAAAGTCCACTCTGAACTAGTAACTTCAAAATAATTTGGTTGGGGCAACATAAGCACATGCATGGGGTGTTGGGACAGCTTAGGTAAGAGGCACCTCATCCTGTCTGGGCAGTGTAAAAGTTACAAACTTAACACAGACTATGGAGTTAGACTGAATAAATTCCAGCTCTGCTATCTGTAAGCCATGTGGCCTTGGGCAACTCTTATTTTCTTCATCTGGAGAGGGAAAGAATTTATAGCATCTACTCATCATAGGGTACTGATTAGGATTAAATAAATTAATCCATATGAGGCACTTACTTAGTAAGCATGGCTTGGGCACTGGCTAGGATCACTAATTCCTTTAGAGCCCAGGCTGTACCTGACAGCATTATCAATGTGGAAGATTTCACATCACTTTCTAAAACCCCCTGAGTTAAGGGGCTCAAGACAGATCCAGGTAGGCTGAATTTCACTCTAAAGGGAACAGTGCCTTAGAAAATCTCCTATGGGATGTTAAAGATAGACATGGTGGAGCATATAAACTCATTTGAGGACATTAACCTACCCTTCTCTTTCCCAAGTGAGTAGAAAACACAACCAGGTTGGGTATAAGCCAAAGGAAGCCATTTCAATCCTTGAGTCCTGTTTATGTATCAGCCCATTCCCCTCCTCAGGAGACTCTGCTCAGGGAGAGATGAGAGATTTCGTAGACAATCTAATAGATTAGTTTCCAGTTTAGCATAGCAGCCAGACAGATTTTTGCAGTGAAGTCATCCAACTCAATTAAAAGGCATTTTCTCCTGCTGTGAGTTCAGAAGCCTCTTTGGTCCGTTCCAGTTTTCTGGGATGTTTCATAATAGGTTCCACCCTGGGTTAATTAATAACCCTTGGTTCCTACTGAAATGCAAAGGCACGGACCCAGTGTGTGAGCACATTGGACTGAGGCTGCTGGCAGGACTGCGGTGAGCCCAGTGGGGGCTCCTCTCACCAGGGAGTGGGCCAAACCCCAAATGGAGACAACTGCAGAGTTGGCAGAAAATGTAAAGAGTGGTCAAGCCAAAGCTGAAGGTCAAAGCTGGAAAAGTGAGTGTTAGAGGAGTGGAAGTGAGTAGGGAGGGAGATCACTGGCAGAAAAGGAGATCATAAGGCTAGAGATTAGGCAGCTTGAGAGCACACTGGACAGTGAAGTGTGAAATGGACCAGGGCAAGTGGCCGGACTGAGGTGATGAAGAAGATGAGGTTAGTAGTGGCTCACTTTTAAGTGCTGTCAGCTGAAACACATGCGGGTCTGACTCTATCCTTTGTTTGGAAGAAAACAGGTAATCTCTTCTATTGCCAGGTACACATTATAGATAAGAGAATGATGCTAACGTGACTAAAGAACACAATGGCAAGGACACAAATGCATTCACTTAACAGTTATCAAGTTCACATAATCCTCCTACCTGAGCCTAATATTCAAGGATTGGGTGTCTTTCCCACCAAATTCAGAGCTCAGTTTCTCTGTCTCTAGTTTCCTACCACCATTTCTACCCAGTCCATCTTCAAAGACCACATCAGCATGAACATCTTAAGTGAAAACATGGTCACTCACTCCATGGTGTAGCACACATGTCCCCATTGCCTCCAAGACACAATTTCTGTTTGCATACTTCATACTATCTACCCTGAATAGATTTCTCCCTACCTTCTTTTCCAGCTTCATCTCCCACTACTCCTTCTCACACTGCCTCTTTTCTAACCATTTCCTTTATATGTGACAAACTGAGATTTACCACATGCTCTTCAGTTAAAAAGTCTGAAAGGGCTGGCCTCATAGTCTAGCAGGTAAGCCATCTGCACAGAGAGCTGGATCCCACACAGACCACCACCGTTCAAATCTTGGCCCAGGTGATTTGAAAACCATGCAGGGCATGTGTGCATACCTGAAATGATGGGATGGAAAAACAGAATAAAGGGCCATGCCCTATTGGGGAGTGCTTTCTCTTTCTTTCTGAGGAGCACATCTGCTTTTTGGCAATAAAATAACTGAAATGAAAAGAAAGTTCAATGTTCATATTTGTCTATGGACATCTACCTAAGCCCTTCTCAAGCCCTACCTGAGCATCAGCTTCTCTGTGAAGCCTTTTTAAGAATGTCTTAAAGCTAGACAGATCTTTATGACACTTTTGTCACAATGTATTACAGTTACTGACTTTACTATCTTTTTAAAATAATAAATATTTTAATATATTTATCTAAGTTTATTTATTATTATTATTGTTATTATTTTAATTTGACGAGAGAGAGAGAACGTGAAAAAGCAAGTCACCAGGATTGAGACTCAAACTGCTGTCAGTCACATGGGAGTCCAGCACCTAAACCACCATGCCACTTCCTGGCCCCATTTACTGTCTATCTTTCAACTACATGAAGAACTCTTTGGGAGTAGAGAACTCTGTCAGGAAGACCAAGTACAGAGCAAGTGCTCAGTGAGTGTTTCTGGAATGAAGCAAGTTGTGATAAGACAAATTCTATATATATATATATAATTACACATCCCCCAGGAAGTTAAAGGGCTTGCTGAGTTCTTAATTTCTACTGGGTCTCATCTGTCTATGGTGCTAACGGAACAGGGCAGCTGTTGACGACATGGGCTGGCAATAAGAAAAGGCAAATTACCAGTGGTTATAAACTAAGGAATTATGAGCTGGGCTTCCCAGTGCAAGGACTTTCTCAATCCCACTGAGAGTCATCATCATCAATAGTAGAGGTGCTAATTAGTGATACAACCAAACCAAGTTGCTAGTGTCTCTTCCAGAAGAGACAACAAGGAGGCCCAAAGAATGAACCACTTTGCAAAGCAGTCCCTGTTCTGTGTGCAATCAGTGGGGCTCATCCAACCTTGTTTTTGGTGTTTCTCTAGTCCTCACTAGTTGGAATTCCCCTTTGGCCATAAGCTATGGCTCAGCACTTCATTCTAATTCCTCCCAAGGAGGCCTCTCAGGTCAGAAGATGATATGAATGTCAAAATGGCTGGCTCCCACATGGTCAGCTGTGTGTTCCCAGTCCTGGAACTTGCAGCTTGAAAATCACACTGGGCACATGTGCTTGTGTGTGCCCAAAATCCCAAGAGGAGCCTGGAGGAGAAGAGATTTTGGCATGGCCATCCCCCCCCCTGGGGGATGATTTCTCAATTTCCCTCTCTCTGTGTCTCTCTCTATATGTCATTCTGGTGAGCACACATGCCCTATAGCAAAAATCTAAAGAAAAAAAAAAAAAAAAAGAAAAGGAGACCTCTCACAGGTAATTGTGGAAAATATAAACTTCACTGACTAAAGGATTAGATGATTAAAACTACCGGAAGGAAGTAATGGCTGTTTACAGGAAGACAAAAGACAGCTTCCCTACATGAGAAATGTGGTATGAAGATCAGTGATGTGGGAGATGGAATCTGGGCTCTCCACACTTGAGACCCTGACAATAATCTGGTGTGTGTGCCAGGTCTGGTTATCCCACCTCCTGAAAGCTCTCAGCTGTCGAATAAGGAAGTCGGATTAGATGATCTCCAAGAACTCTTGTAGACTTTACCCTTCTATGACTATAGCCCATCATCTATTCACTCACAAAACATCTACAACACCTTCTGGGGGCCAGCATCTATGCTACTGTGATTAGAAATAAGAGGGGTTTTCAAAAAGTTTATGAAAATGCAAATCGAGAGGAATTATATGTAGATTTCAAGAAATGTTTGCACTGAAATAAACTGATACTTTCATTCTATGTTTCATTTCATAAACTTCTTGCAGTCCCTAATATGTGTAAATAATAAAAATAAAACACACACATAAACATGATCATTTTACATTTCCTGTCAAGGTAAATGCACTACAAAACTTTTTAGTGCATGAATTATCTCTTTTCCATTTCTAAATGACCCATGAGACCAACACCTAGAAATTATCCAAGAAGGGCTGGCTTCATAGTATAGTGATTATGCTCAAGAGAAGCCAGATTGCACATGGTGACCACGGTTCAAATTCCCAGCCTGACCAGCCTGAAACATGCCGGGCATATGTGTGAGTATCCAGGATCTGACGGGCTGGAGGACTAGAGGAAGGGGATTGTGTGAGCCAGATGTTGTGGAAGACCCCCTTCTCTTTCTTTCTCTTTGTCGTATGTGCTTGTGCATGCACTCTATCATGAATAAATTAAATTATAATTAAAAATAAACTGACTCAGGCAATATGTGTTTGATGACATGAAGGTCATAAAAATAACATAAAAGTATTAAAAATTGTAGTGGCACTAGAAACAAAGTAGAAAGAGTGGGGGGGGGAAGAGTGTGGGAAAGGAAATTTGGAAGGAAAATGGAGAGGTAGAACACTTGTGGGACACAGGTAAGGTTTATTACCTATTGACAAGGATGTGTGTAATAGTCTCAAATGGGCTGGACTGAGGTGTAAATCGTGCCGGGTAAAGTCTCTTCACAATCTAAATGATGTATAGCGAATTAACGTACAAATAATAATAATAAAAATAGCTACTAACACTTATTAAAGCACTTCCTCTTTGCCAAGATCTGCTTTGAGAGCATCACACCTGGTAACTTATTTTAACCTCACAATTCTGGAGATACTCACTATTATTATCCTTTACACATGAGGAAACTGAGGTACAGAGAGATTCAATGACTTCTTCAAGGTCAGTCAGGAAGTGGTTGGGCTGGGGTACAAATCCAGGTGTTCTGGCTGGAGCCTGAGCTATTACAGGACTCTAATGACATGCAGCTATGTGTAAAGACAGCAGTGAATATTAACTGCTGAGGAAAAACAAAGAACAAACAGAACTAGTCAGAGAGGAATTACACAGCAATAATCCAGAAGCATCAAATGGTGAGTAAGATAAATTAGGACTAGTCAGGAAAAGATGAGGAATCTTTTGCTGGGAGACCATCTTACATGAATTTGTAATTTATCCAGCAGATCAAAAGCACAGGGTGAGATAGTGAAGGACTGTGGGAACCCAAGCTAAGAAAAGAAAGACAAAGGATTTTTGAAGGGAAATCAGCCAGACCTGAGTTCAGATCCTAGTTTCACTGCATTCTCATTAGCTGTGTGGCTTTATCTGGGCTATTTATTAAAGATCTTAAAGCTTCAGTTTCCTCAGCAACAGGCATATTGTGTGTGTTAAATAAATTATTGCACAGGAAGTGCTTAACATAGCAACCAGCATATAATAAATGTTCAATAAAAGTTTGCTACCAACATCATCATGATTGTTTCTCCATTCTTTACAGCTTTCTGTCATTGGTGAGCTAAAAGTAGACCCAGGAAGCTGACAAAGCCACATTCATCAATGCCATGATTAAGGAGACAAACACTTGTTCCTCTAATGAGTTATGTTCAGTTAATATGCCCTAGTATCTCACCTGCTTTGGTTTTTTTTTTGTTTTTTTTTTTTTTTTTCCTCCCAGCTGGTTCTTAGATTTGAAAAGAGAAAGGCTTACATGGAGACTTGCACGCTTTTAAAAATAATACAAAACAGAACATCTGAGGTCAGGGTAAGCCAAGCCAAACAAATAAATCTTGCAGGATTCTGTTAACAAAACAAGACTTACTGGATCAGAGCGGGTAGAGTTCTGCCGGACTCAGTCCTGCAGAGAAACGCCAAGCTCTGGTGAATTTCAAACACAAGGGGGGTCAAATAGAAAAATCAAATGATGAAGCACTTCAGAGTTCAGCATAGTGCCTGGGCTGAAACCAGGAGAGTATTCTTGCAGGATGACCTCCAGACCCTGGGGTCATGTTAAGTCCTAGAAATCAGGACCAGAGGAGTCATAAAGACCATCTATATGGCCTCTACTGAGGGTAATTCAACAATATCTATGAAAATTATAAATGCATTCTTGTAGGTTGAGTTCTCTGGGAAGCAGACGCTGGGATGAATATTAGCCTGGAGAGGTTTACAATGCAGTGATCTGAGAATCACTGTTACTGGAAGGAAAGAAGCGGGGCTATGACAAAGAGAAGCTAGGTTGCACCACAATGTCAGCAAGATCTCCACCCACTCAAGGAGCTCTGAGTTGGAATGGCTTTTCAGAGTTGTCCCAAATTAGGGAAAGGGTCCAGATCTTCACTTCCTATGCTGGCCAGTCATTGGAGGTCACTGCCTCCAATAAAGAGATATGAATTTTAGTGAGGCAGATCTTCTTGCCCAAGGTACTACCAAAAGAGAGCTGATGCCTGGTGGATGTCTTCAGGGAGAAATTTTAGCAGCTGGGGAAAAGTCCTTCGTTCACCAAGGTGCATATAATATCTGCAACATGCACTACAAGGAACCTTGAAAAAGTTCATGGAGAATGCCTATTATGAAAAAACAGCATGAATTTCTGGGACCAGCAGATGGCAAAATGGTTATATCACTGCACTTCCATGAGCTGACCATGAGTTCTAGTTCCATACTCAGTGGCTTAAAACTCATGCCAGACACGTGTGCATGTGTGCCCAAGACCCTGAGAGGAGAGTAGAGGAGAGGGGACTGTGGTGTGGCCATCCCAGGAGGGTGTGTGAGTGTGTGATGAGTTTCTAGCTTTTTGTCTCTCTGCCTCTCTCTGTCTCTCCGGCAAGTGCACACACCCTATAGCAGAACTCTCTCTAGGAAAAAAAAAAAAAAAAACTGCATTAATTTTTAAAAAGTTTTGTGCTGAAATAAACTTGTACTCTAATACTATTTTTCCACAAACATTCTAAAGTTCCCTCATACTTTGGAATGAGTTGCTCTATTTCCACAAATGAATCCTTCTGATATACTGACAAATGACAGAATCCTAGGCAAACATTAACCAGAATGAGGCAGACTAGTATCTAACTGTAAGAAATAAACTCCAAGGTATATATGTGGAAATTAGGTACAGAGGAATATGGGTAAGTAGGAGGGTGTGGGTGGGTTTTGAAAGCTAAAGGACTCGACCGTCGCAGTCACTATCTATCACCATCAGTCTCATACAGCCCTTCTGTATCCTCTCCTGCACTAAGGGAGTTGAAAATCTAAAATCTACAATTACCACATTTTATTTCTTTTTTGGGAGAGACAGAGAGAAGTGCACCCCCCAACAGAGTCTTGATGCCATGTTCTACTCCCAGGCCCAGCTGGCCTGATCTAAAGCATGTGCACATGTTCAGGAAGGTCCTGGGATGTGAACTCAGGACCTCTCTCATGTGAGTCCAGTTATGTCACTCCTGCACCACCACCTAGCCCCTGTGGTCCCAGATTCTTCTGCCATGTAGTCCCAGTTCATTTCTGTAGTGGAAGGCATTCATACAGGAATTGAAGTTAGTAAGAAAGTAGGAATCATTACACTTCTAGAAGTAGCTATAGGTGCTTCCCCAATAGCAGCAGCAGATAGAGAAGGTGCTGGGAATCCCTGCAGAGCTAACAGGAGTGCAGGCTTGTTCTTCAGTGACAATAGTGGCAATTCCAACAGCAGCAGTGGTAGGAAATGACAAGAGTGAAAATGGGACTGTTGTGGCTTTGGATAATACGATGTCCTCTTTTGATACATTCGTAACCAATTCTTCTTCATTAAATTTCCCTCTGAAATACTCGGAGTGGCGTATGCTTTCCTGAACAATTGCCATTTATAAAAAGCATACATGTGTGTTTGCTCATTGCATTTAACACCTCTGTGGAAAGTTGTTCAAAGAATTGGTGATAATGTATTGTGAAATGTCCCATCTATACCGATTTTGCTGAGTCTCAATCATGAAGGGATGTAGTATTTTATTAAATGCTTTTTCTGCATCGATTGATATGATCATGTGGGTTTTTTCTTTCTTTCTGTTAATATGGTACATTACACTTATGGTTTTGTATATGTTGAACCACCCTTACAACCCTGGAAAGAGGCCTACCTGATCATGGTGTTTAATCGTTTTAGAGTGTCACTGGCTATGATTTGATAGAAAGTAGCTGAATATAAAAGATTTAATGCTAAGCAAAGGAAGTCAGACTATGAAAGAGAGGCACTGTACATCCCCACTTATTATGTACCAAATGTCTGCACTCTGTGGCAGAAACTGAAAGACTGAAAGGTACAAATGCACGGAGAGTAATTGTGATACTAGAGACAGTGTGGGAAGAGAGCAGGAAATGGGGAGGATGAGAAGAAGGGAATCAAGAGGAAAAAGAATCAAAACATTTAAGGGACACAAAAATGGAAAGTTACCTGTTGATGATTATGGGTATGGTAATATCTTTGACTGGACTAATATATGCTGGGCAAATTCATTTTCTATGATGTGATATGTGGTGATTGTAAAAAAATGATAAACTAGAAGAACAAAAGAAAAAAAGAATTGGTGATATTGGTTAACTACATGGAAAAGAACTAGATTGGTGGGAGCACAGTTGGAGATAGACTTTTCACCAGATACTTTGGTGAAGATACCAGATATTTTGTATCTTTTCAATAAGTATAAAAATATATTACTATCACCCTCAGATATGAATAAAAGAAACATGAATAAAGGTTATATTATATTAGATACAAGAAGTTCCTGTGAGACATTCCCCAAATTAGTCGTGTAGTTACTGCCAAAACATTTCCAGCACTAGAGACTGCCTACCTCTCAAAGGGGCATGTGCCGTTCATCATAAGTCAGCACTACCTCATAGTTTCTGTTCATAGCAAACTGAAATCCATCTTTCTGAAAGACTGTCCCATTAGCGTGAACCCTGACCCCAGTGAAACAAAATAGGGTTGTGGGTCAGTACAAAAATACAGGTTCAAATTCCCCTTCTGTCACTTATTTCTGCTGGTTGTTTAAATGTTTTGAGCCCCACTTTATCTACCAAATGAAGACCATTAAAGTATATGTCTCAAGGATTGTCTTGAGGTTGAAATAAGATAATGCATGTAAAGTGCTTTAATTAATATGTTCTGGTTATTCTCAATATAAGTAACACTAGCAGACAAACGCAGTGGCTAAGAGGAAGACATATGTTGAGAAACCTTGGGCAAGCCATGTATTTTCTCCCAACCTCAGCTGCTGTAAGATCAAACTGATAAAAGTATTTATATAAACAATAAAAAGCATTTAGCTTTATTCAGAAGGACTCACATGCCCTTAGCTGCATATGGTAGCTAATACTCTATCAACCACTTGTTCAAGTCACTCAGTGTGTGACCTATCAGGGACCTCTCTTTCTCTGGACTAAACATCTCCAGTTCCTCAAACTGACCTCTTTTTCATCAGCTTTATCTCCTTTTACTCCAATCTTCAGAAGGTATTCCAGGTGGCTGCACTCGCCTCACACTGCAACTGCTCTCTCGGAGTCTGCCTAGCATTGTGTGATTGTGTGTGTTTGTGTGTGTGTGTTGGGGGGTATATGAATCATCACCTTCCTGCATTCTAAATATGATACTTTAATATCATAGCCTGAAGTAGCTTCAGGTTTTGGGAGAGAAACAATCATAACTTTTGTTTATTGGGCACCTAATATATGTCCCAGAAACTATGCTAACCATATGACATCAGCTCATTTAATTCACACAATAAACCTAAGGAGTAGAAATTATTATTTACATTTTTTTCAGATGAAAAAAATTTATGCTTAGAGATGGGGTAAGTAAAAGGTCAACACAGGTCAACACAGCTAAAATAGGTAGAGTTGAGTCCATCTTCAGTATATCTTACCGTGAAGCCGTATCTTAACCTTCACACTGTATTTCTTCCCGTAAACATTAAGTTGCTTTAAACTCACATTATGGGTATGTTTTCTTTTCCTTATGCATTTTTAAAAAAATAAGCTAGGTCTCCCCAATGCTGCTGCTTTATGCTGAGTTTTTGAAGGGGATCTTATATCGTACCCCATTAAATCTGATCATATCAAATTTAGTCCAGCATAGTATCTCTCGTCCATCTTTAAGACACTGGCAGATGTAACTTGACAAGTCAGTTACAGATGAGTAGTAGAACAAAGCCAAGGACAGAGTCCTTCAGAAAGTCACTATATATATTTCTCTCAAGGTGTACTTCAACTAAGTAATCCTATTTCAACACAAGATAGTGCTCCATCTGTTATCAATCCATCAAACTGGATGAACATCCAATCTCCCTATCTCCACCTTCTTGACAACTGTTTCTTTAACTATTACATGATCTTCATGGTCATTATCTACAGTCAAGGTCTCTTCTAAGAAAAGTTGGCCAAGAAAGAATTGTGAATTGTGCCTGAAGCGGGTACAAGAAAATACAGACAAGGGGTGTGAAATATTAAATATTTTAAGAAAAATATCCCACCTTTTCTTTCAGAAGATATTATGTTGAAGAAATACATAAAGGGTAGAAAATGAGCAAGTCATCAACTAACAGCCTTCTCTGGACCCACATACCTCTAGCTAAATGCATTCCGACTCCAATATCATACCAAAGCCACCGGTCTTTATATGTAAGTTTGTGGCATGTGCAGCTTCCTTCACTGGCTGGGTATTGCTCAAGGAGAGAATTTACACTTTCTCTCACTTTTTCTCCATCTGCTAGAGCAAGGCATTGTCATTCCTTATGCCTTAGCACCTCCACTAACACTGTGGAAAGACTGACCATGGTCATTTAGGGCTTATAAAATATTTACTTATTAGAGCCTGAGGCTCTATCCCACCAAGTCTTCATCCACTAATCTCTCAAAACTGCAAGTCTACTTAATATGAATCCATTCATCAACCCCATTGCTTAGTCCACAGAGGGGTGACTTGTGCCTGTGGAGAAAAAGACCCTTTGCCTCAAATATAAACAGAAGAGAGCTTGACATGCCAACCATTCTGGCCTGATCCTCTCAGTTCTGACTTGGACACTGCTGTGAAGATCCCTCAGAGCAGCAGGGCATTCTGGGTAACTGCATGCAAAATGATGCAGTTGCCCCCACCAGCCTCCCCAGGGCTTCTTGGTTCCTGGCTCTGAAAGAGCCAAGGCAAGCAGTTTTTGAATTGGGGGGAAGAGGGTGGAGAAATGGGGTAGAAGCATTCTCTAGGCCAACCATAACTAACTCATTCACGGTGTCCAGCAAAATCCAGACAGTGCAATTATCTGGTGAATTTGGCCCTCAGTTGGGAAACAGGCTCTCCAAATGCAAAGTTAGCTCAGACTAAACAGTGGCTTCCATCCTAAGACTTTTCCCAAGTGCTGGAGGATGCATGTGAGATTCCTGGGGAATTGTTTATGTGACCCACCCAATGATCCAGATGGGCAAAGTCAAGCAATTCTGACTCCAAGATGGGTTTAGAAAGGCATGTCTTCCAGGGAAACATGCCCAAATAGCCTGCTAATTGATTTTTTGGCTAGTTCACATTCTGGCTTATATGGAGAGGCATGGCTGGAAGTCAGGACAACTTTAAATCAGCCAAGGTTTTCCTATGTGGCTGTAGCCCCCACGGACTAGCTAAGTATCCCCCAGACCCCCTGAGTGAGTTTTCTTTAGGGCAGTTCACTCTGATCCTCCTGCTCACATGTTTTGTACCTACAAATTGGGCCAGCAGCAATGCTGAGATAAAAGGGGAGATTACAACATACCTCTAGGGTGGCCACAAATAGGAGGAGGCAGTGCCAGTTCAGCTGGCCACTGGGTATTCTCCAGATGGTTTACAGAAAACCCATATTTTTGAGGGGAGATTTAAGGAGCCAGTGATTTAGCACTCTTGGAAACTGACAAGCAGTTTGGAATCTGTGGAATCTATCAGTTATTCATTCTACAAATATTTCCTTCAGTTCTAGTTTGTGCCAGGTTCTGTGTGCTACCTGACAGAGCGAGACACAAACAGTCATGAGCCCTACCCTCACAAAAATAATTCCACTCTAAATATATGGTTTACAACTCTGATAAGGGATAGGAGGAAAACTGAGGTGTTATGAAAGGGAATAACCAGGTTACTTGATTTAGATTTGGTAAAGACTCAGAGAATGAGTCTTTGAGGAAAGAATTGTAAAGCTAACACTTCAACAAATCTATTTTGCTTTTTAAAGAAAGATCACTCTAGCTTTAATATGAAGAAAAAATTTGAGGTGGTTAAAAAAACATGAAGTTGGGACCAGCAGTTAGTGAAATGGCTATGTTGCTGGACTTCCATGTAGTTGACCGCAGTTTGCATCCTGGACCCGGTGGCTTAAAACTCACGCCGGGCGCATGTGCGTGTGTGCCCAAGATCCGGAGAGGAGAACGGAGGAAAAGGGATTGTGGTGTGGCCATCCCCCCCGGGGAGGGGGGGTGATTTCTCGCTTTCTGTGTCTGTCTCTCTCTGTCTGTCTGGTGAGCGCACGCACCCCAGAAGATATTATGTTGAAGAAATACATAAAGGGTAGAAAATGAGCAAGTCATCAACTAACAGCCTTCTCTGGACCCACATACCTCTAGCTAAATGCATTCCGACTCCAATATCATACCAAAGCCACCGGTCTTTATATGTAAGTTTGTGGCATGTGCAGCTTCCTTCACTGGCTGGGTATTGCTCAAGGAGAGAATTTACACTTTCTCTCACTTTTTCTCCATCTGCTAGAGCAAGGCATTGTCATTCCTTATGCCTTAGCACCTCCACTAACACTGTGGAAAGACTGACCATGGTCATTTAGGGCTTATAAAATATTTACTTATTAGAGCCTGAGGCTCTATCCCACCAAGTCTTCATCCACTAATCTCTCAAAACTGCAAGTCTACTTAATATGAATCCATTCATCAACCCCATTGCTTAGTCCACAGAGGGGTGACTTGTGCCTGTGGAGAAAAAGACCCTTTGCCTCAAATATAAACAGAAGAGAGCTTGACATGCCAACCATTCTGGCCTGATCCTCTCAGTTCTGACTTGGACACTGCTGTGAAGATCCCTCAGAGCAGCAGGGCATTCTGGGTAACTGCATGCAAAATGATGCAGTTGCCCCCACCAGCCTCCCCAGGGCTTCTTGGTTCCTGGCTCTGAAAGAGCCAAGGCAAGCAGTTTTTGAATTGGGGGGAAGAGGGTGGAGAAATGGGGTAGAAGCATTCTCTAGGCCAACCATAACTAACTCATTCACGGTGTCCAGCAAAATCCAGACAGTGCAATTATCTGGTGAATTTGGCCCTCAGTTGGGAAACAGGCTCTCCAAATGCAAAGTTAGCTCAGACTAAACAGTGGCTTCCATCCTAAGACTTTTCCCAAGTGCTGGAGGATGCATGTGAGATTCCTGGGGAATTGTTTATGTGACCCACCCAATGATCCAGATGGGCAAAGTCAAGCAATTCTGACTCCAAGATGGGTTTAGAAAGGCATGTCTTCCAGGGAAACATGCCCAAATAGCCTGCTAATTGATTTTTTGGCTAGTTCACATTCTGGCTTATATGGAGAGGCATGGCTGGAAGTCAGGACAACTTTAAATCAGCCAAGGTTTTCCTATGTGGCTGTAGCCCCCACGGACTAGCTAAGTATCCCCCAGACCCCCTGAGTGAGTTTTCTTTAGGGCAGTTCACTCTGATCCTCCTGCTCACATGTTTTGTACCTACAAATTGGGCCAGCAGCAATGCTGAGATAAAAGGGGAGATTACAACATACCTCTAGGGTGGCCACAAATAGGAGGAGGCAGTGCCAGTTCAGCTGGCCACTGGGTATTCTCCAGATGGTTTACAGAAAACCCATATTTTTGAGGGGAGATTTAAGGAGCCAGTGATTTAGCACTCTTGGAAACTGACAAGCAGTTTGGAATCTGTGGAATCTATCAGTTATTCATTCTACAAATATTTCCTTCAGTTCTAGTTTGTGCCAGGTTCTGTGTGCTACCTGACAGAGCGAGACACAAACAGTCATGAGCCCTACCCTCACAAAAATAATTCCACTCTAAATATATGGATTACAACTCTGATAAGGGATAGGAGGAAAACTGAGGTGTTATGAAAGGGAATAACCAGGTTACTTGATTTAGATTTGGTAAAGACTCAGAGAATGAGTCTTTGAGGAAAGAATTGTAAAGCTAACACTTCAACAAATCTATTTTGCTTTTTAAAGAAAGATCACTCTAGCTTTAATATGAAGAAAAAATTTGAGGTGGTTAAAAAAACATGAAGTTGGGACCAGCAGTTAGTGAAATGGCTATGTTGCTGGACTTCCATGTAGTTGACCGCAGTTTGCATCCTGGACCCGGTGGCTTAAAACTCACGCCGGGCGCATGTGCGTGTGTGCCCAAGATCCGGAGAGGAGAACGGAGGAAAAGGGATTGTGGTGTGGCCATCCCCCCCGGGGAGGGGGGGTGATTTCTCGCTTTCTGTGTCTGTCTCTCTCTGTCTGTCTGGTGAGCGCACGCACCCTATAGCAAAAACCTCTCTTTAAAAAAAAAAAAAATGAAGTTAATGGGACCAGCAGGTGGTGTGTGTGTGTGTGTGTGTGTGTGTGTGTGTGTGCATGCCCAAAATCCTAAGAGAAGAATGGATGAGAAGGGATTGTGTCATGGCCATCTGCCCCTGGGGGGTGATTTCTCACTGTCTCTTCCATGAGTGTACGTACATGCCCTATAGCAAAAACCTCTCTCAAAACAAACAAACAAGGGAGTTCAGAGATCTTTGATAAGGAAGATTGGATAAGAGCTGATGGTCTAGACAACAGGGGGAACAACATGAACTAGAAAACTATGGGATGTGGGATCAGCAGCATTTGGTCACCTAATGGGATGAAGGAGGGAAAGGAGGCTTGGGTCAAGGGGAGACAATGCGTCCTATTTGTGAGTCAATCAAACTGGTTTTCCCACCATTTCACATCCTGAACATCTGATCTCCTTGCCTTTGCTCATACTACCTCTATCCTACATAATCATACTACCATCTCCACTTGTTGAAATGTTATGCATCCTTTAACACACTGCATACTCTCTTTGAAGCCACTTCTGACTCCTTCAATTGGTTGTGACCTCTACTATCTAAGGCACTAAGTCTAAACCTCTCTTTCCTGGACTTCACCTATGTTGATGCTCCATGAAGACTTACCACTCCTTCCTTCTCACACCACAAGCTTTTGGGGACAGGGTCTCTGCTTCTGTATCTCCATTCCTCATGTATTAGCTAGCTAGCATAGTAGACGCTTGACAAATATTTGTGAAATGAACAAAAATAACCTGCTCTTTGCCATGAAAAGAAAACCAGTAGACACTGGACTGACTTGAAAGTCACAGGATCAAACTCAAATTCAAACTGTAGGTGTTCTAATATGAAGCCAACCCAAATGGATGGTCAGAAGGCCTTTCTGTTCTCTGACATACTAAGCTCAAAAGTGCAGGAAGAACAGTCACACCCTTTCTTTTTTCTTTTTTTATTGCATTTTCCAGCAAAGATTTTGTCTTTCTCATTAACTGTTTTTGGTAACAAAGATGATGATAATAAATGGGTGATGTTTTCTAAGTGCTTAGTGCCAGGCAGGATTCTAAGCACTTTTCACAGACTGACTCATTTGATCCTCACAGCAATCCTATGGACATAGAGTGATGCTATTATTACCTCAATTGTGCACATGAAGAAACTTGGCTGGAGAAAGCCAAGGTCATGAAGTTAGTAAGGGGTGATGATGGGATTTAAGCCCAGAGCAAAAGCTCTAATGTACTCTTTTAAAGCCATGCATGGTGCTTGACATAAAGAAGGTCCTCACTGAATGAATAGGAGGAATCTTGTATCTGGAGTCAGGAGACCATACCTTCTAATCCCAATTCAGCTATTGACTTTCTATGTAGCCTTGATGAAGTCCATGTTTCTTTCCATATATACTAAAATGAGGACTACTGATATCAGCAGTAATAACAAGTGATAGAATTTACTATTCTGATCTCTTTTGAGGTTTATGTAATTTAATCCCAACAATACAGGAAACTGAGGCACAGGAAGATTAAGTCCCCTACCCAACACCCAGAAAATTAGAGAGCCAGGATTCAAAGTCATGATGCTCTCAGACTATCCTCCTTAGCCTAAGTACTTCCAAAGAGATTCCTTAGGGACCTTGGAGAACAGGATGTAGCAGAAGAACTTGTGGGCTCTCTATGTCCATTTCTACCAGAACAACTCTGTATGTCTCTGTTTTATAAATGAGCTCCTTGCTATTTCCTTTGAAGAAAGGTCCTGTTGCTAAAACAAAAAGATTTAAAACCACTCAACCAAATAATTCTGGAAATTAATGAGATTTCTAGTTATAAATTACATTTTTCTGGCAATCTTAGCTCATTATAGCCACCTAAGATGGAGACCAAAGTTGTCCCAGCTGTAGAAAAGATCAGGACAATAGTGCTGAAGACTCAGCTCCCACCTACCTGTTCCACTCGGATCTCAATATCTCCGTTCACCTTCTTTCCATGGAAATACTTTGACCTAGAAAGGAGAGGAAGAAATCCACTGAATAAGTAAGCAGATTACTTTACTCTTTCTTCCCTTATTCCAAAGACCTTATACCTAGAGGTGCATACCAAGACACACACTCTCTCTTCCCTCCTTAATTGCTGGTTTTCTCATTATTTACAGGCAATGTGCAGTAGAGGGAAAAGAGTGTGAATAGGAAGATGGGTGGAGATTCAGATTCTGGTTCTGTCAAGTGGACTGACACCCTCCCTCCCAATGTCTCAGTTTTATTCTCTATGAAAGAAAGATATTCTTAATAACACCTGTGCTACATATTTCTAATGACTATTTTAAGGATTAAATGAGCTAAAGTATACTACATAAATAAATAGCATGGTATTATTTTATTGAGCTATACCCTACATACCCCATCAAGAACTTTACTGACCTATCCATCTACTCATTTTTCTATTTGCTAATTTGTCCAGTGAAGCAGCCCTCATTCATCCCATTGTCCATTCATCATCCAACCATTCATCCATCATCCATCCTTCCACCCTTCCATCTGCTTTCTCCTATGTCCATGCCTCTGTCTTCCCTGTTATTAGCAAATGGCATCACTATCTATCCATCACTTGAGGCAGGAATGTAGACATATTCTTGTTCTGTTTTCTCCCTCCCTATTCCCACTAATTCTACATTCTAAATATTTCACAAACCCATACATTTGCTCGTTTTTCTCCATAAGCACCATAATCCTGATCCATAATTCATCTTTCTTCTGGTATATATTCTTTTTGTATACTCTTCTTTCATACTATTTATTACAACTATAATTAATTATATTTATGTTATAATAAACTATAACATAGCTCCTCAATGTCAGAAAATATCTTATTCATCATTCTGTCCCCAATAGCTCTCAGAGTGCTTAACACACAGTAGAAGATCAATTAATATTTGCTGAATAAATAAATGAGTGAAGAGGTGGATGAAAAAAATACTGAGTACTTAGATTGTGGCAGAAACTGTGGTTATAGGGCTTAACTTAGAGCCTTTTTCATTTAATGCTTACAGTTACCACCATGAAGTAGGTATTTCCATCCTATAAATAAGGAAACTGAACCCCATTCAGACTACGTACTTTCATACTTTGCCTCAGAGACTTGAATCTAGGCCTTCTAATTCCACATCTGTTCTTTTAGTCAATCTTGAAAGCTAGCAGCTAAAGTTGGGTTGCTTATGAGTTTAGATATTTTCCTATTGATACATGTAAGGAAAAGATAACAAAAAGTTTCTAATTGTTCTTTTTTATTGCTGATATGATGAAACTAATAGGTTTAGCCACTTGTTCCAAAATGGGCACTATGTTAAACATTTCCATAAATCTCTGGGAGAGAGACACCTTATTACTTCCCAATAATCATTCTCCCTCTTTTTCATAGTAAGACACACTATAGATTAGCACATAAACTTGTATATCCCAAATCTGCCATAAGCCACATGTGGCATGTGATTAGTTCTGATCAATAATTTCTAAGCATTTATTTAAGAACCTTCTTAGTTTCTTCTTCTTTTTCCTGAAAAATTTGCCATCTATTTTTTTTTAACTTTCCACCTGTGAAAGAAATTCTACAAGTTTTCTGTCTATTTCGGTATATCTGCTTTCAAAGTTTCTTTTTTTAGTTGAATTTTTAAACTTAATTTACATTTAATCATGTCTTTACAGTATACATTTCTTTTTCCAACACAAATACCATGCATGTCAGTCAAGACAAAGATATTACTATATACATTATCATCAGCAAATAGCTTCTCATTTTTTGTCAGTTAAACATACTTCTACCTGTTTTTTCCTTCCCTTTTCCCCCTTCCCCTCCTTTCCATACTAAACTTTTTTGTCACATTTTATTGATTCACGAAAGATCTTAAAGTGTGGATAAAGCTAGGATCTAGTGACAAGTGCACTGTAATTTTCTTCTGAAACATTTTTTTTTCTCTCTCCATTCTCCTTTTTACTAAAGAGAGGTATAAACTAACTTATCTGCAAAAAAGAAATCTCAATTTGGTCTGTTATTTGCATAAAGCCCCATATGAATTCAATTTCTGATGCAAGGCAGCAGATACTATTGTCTTATTGAATTTACTCAAATAACCATTCTGCCACAAAATAAGAATACTCATAAATATTTTCTAATTGCAAATAGGTCAGGAAAAGAGAAAAGCTTATGTTTCAATTTTTTTTAAAAAAATCTTTTTTTAACAAATTACTGAACCTATCAACAACACAAAAGAAAACAAAAATCCTTAGATCTGGAAGATAAAACATAGAAGAAAATCAGTAATGTTTTAGAAAAAAAAAGTCATAGAATTCTTTTTCACCAGTTCAGTCTCATGTATCTTTCTTTTGTTGAATTTGCAGTGTTACTGTGGTCTGACCTTTCCATTAACATTCAACATTATTATTGATATTTCAGAACTTGTCCCTACCATTAAGTTGGCCTTTTTCTTGATGATTTTTTGTTCTCTTATTTATCTACCTATCGTTAGTTTTTCTGGTATAGTACTCCCTTCAGAACTTCTTGAAGAGCTGGTCTAGTGTTAGTAAATTCTTTCAGGTTTTATTTAGCTGAGAATGTTTTTAACTTTTCTCTCCAAATGAATACTATAATCTTGTTGGATACAGTATTCTTGGCTGAAATTGTTTTTCACTTAACACTTTGAATATATTCTCCCATTCTTTCTTTGCTTGCATTGTTTCCAATAAGAGGTCCGATGTTAGCCTGATGGGATATCCTTTGAAAGTAACTTGACATTTCTCTCTTGCCAATTTTAGTATCTTGTTTCTGTTGGTGGTTTTGGTCAATCTGGTCTGTGATGTGCCTCGAGGAAGATCTTCTTGGGTCAATTCTATGTGGGGTCTTTGTATTTCTTGGGTCTGGATATTTGAATGCCTCTTTAGATTTGAAAAGTTTTCTTCCAGGATTTCATGGAATAAATTATCAGTGCCCTGATTATCACCTTCTGGGATACTGATAATCTGGATGTTTGCATGTCTAGTGATATCTAGTATTACTTGTATATTATTCTCTCCTTTTTATTATTATTATTTTCTCAGTCTTTTTGGTAAATTTTTCTAGGCCAGAGGTTCTGTCTTCTACATCTGAGATTCGATCTTCTGCATGATCTAATCTGATTTTAATACTTTCAAGGGATGCTTTGATTTCATGTATTACAGCCTTCATCTCTAACAGTTCCATTTGATTCTTTTTTATATATTTCCTCTTTCATATCATGGAAGAACTTCCTCACCTCCTGGAACTCATTGTCTCTTTTCTCTTGCATTTTCTGGAACTCGTCACTGTTCTCTTGCATCTCTATTTTCTTTGTCACTATGAAAAACCTAAATTCTTTATCTGACATTTCCATGAATCCCATTGTACCATCTATGGAAGATAAAAAACTGTTCTTCCCCCTCGGGAGAGAGATATTTCTCATATTTTTTTGTGTCTCTTCTGTGGTTTCTGGTCATCTGGTGAATTATATGTTACTCCCTACATTTTCATAGTTAACTCTGAGTGTTAGAGGTGTGCAAAAGGAGATGACCTGAGATATTTCTTCAGTTCCGTTTTTCTGATCCTCATCAAGCAACCTGCACTTTTCTCAATAGAACTTGATATTAGGAAGGCCTCACAGTTTCAAGGGAATAGGTGTACCTGGGCTGAGCTGCGAGGTTGAACTAAGAATTCAGAGGTGTGTGGGAGGAGATGAGCCATGCAGTTCTGTATTCCTCCCAGCCGTTCACTTCACAGACTCTCTTTTCTGATTTTTAGTCATTTGGTGGTATATTCACGTTTGGCTAATTTGTTGGTGACTTCTGTGACTGTAAGCTCCTAAGCTTCACTTTACTGTGAGGTACTTCTATGCCTACTTCTCTACTGCTGTGTTTTGCAATGTGGTATCCACAGAAAGGAATTTAAATTTAGATTTATAAGGTTGAGTTTTTCCCTTCCTGTAGCAGATCAGTGGGGGCTGAGGTTTTCTATGATCCTAAAAGTATTCAGATATTTCCCTACTGTGCACTAGAACTTCCTAGACACTCAGTGTGTGGAAGGTGAAAAGCAAGGTGAGAAAATCAGGTAAAAGAAGGGAAACAAAGAGGAAAAAGAAAAGCTAAAAAAAAAAAAAAAGACAAAGCAAAGCAATGGAAAGGGGAAAAAGTTTTTTTAAAAAAGGCAAAACAATGAGAAAGGGACAGAGCTAGATCAACCTCAGATGCACATGGATTCTGAAATTAGCAAGAGAAAGGAAAGGTCAGAGACAAGAGACAGCACTTGCAGATTTTTAAAAACATATATACAAAAGAGAAAATTTCAAGAGAAAGGAAGTGGGAGAGAAAGAGACAGAGAAGAAAGAAAACAAAGACTATCCTACCTGCTTTTCTCTGGGTGTTGTGCCAGAAGGAGAGGTCTGAAGCAGAGGCTTTCCAGTTAAAGGAACAGGACTAGGCCTACCTCAGATGCACATGAATTCTGGCTTTTTACTGGATGTTGGGCTGGAAGGAGAGCTCTGGGGCAGAGGCTTTTCAGTTAAAGGGACAGGGCTAGGCTCACTCAGATGCACATGGATTCTGGCTTTTTGTTGGATATTGGGCGGAAGCCCAAAGCTTCCTTATCCATTCCTAGCCAATGTCAGTGGGGTCCATCTCTTCCCAAGACTGTCCCAATAACTGACTGAAATAAAGGGAAATTTTTAATTCTTATCACGAATCCTTTAAATTATTGTGTGTAAATCTGAGGCACTAGGACAATTCTACCTCTAGTATTTGTAGGTCCTGGGGCAAAAAAGCAAATGGAGACCAATGTGTCATATGTCCAATATTTATAATTGATAAATAAAGCTAGCAAACATTTAAATAGAAACATGTCTGTCTTCCTTTCTTGGCACCTACAACTTCATAATGACCTTGAGGCCTCAGAATTCAGACTTCTCAGAAAAGTCTTGACATTCCACCTAGAAAATTACAGTTCTAGGTTCCCAGGCCTAACCCATGATCCTTCCTAATTTTCCACCCACCCTCTTCTCTGTCCACTGAAGTATCTTGGTCAGATCTGTAGATGACTTGGACCATACAGTCAAGCTTTATGTACTCTCCTTTCCCCCTAAAACAGTTGTCTCTTGGCCACCACTTGGCAGGATGGACCAAGCAAATTGGCTACATAGTCCCTGGGATTGGGCCAAGGTTCCTTTGAGCAGGGATTTCTGGTGCTTGGGTACTCAGAGCGAGGTCTGAGACTAAATCTGTAAGATGACAGTGGGTACATACCCTCAGCCTATCAAAAGAGGTATAGCTATTAGGGTCAGAACAGGATCTAGAATAGGGTTCCCTCTAGCTTGGGTTGGTGTAAGAGAAATACTGGGTAGGGATGGGACCACAGGAGGGTGACCTATGATAGTAATCACTGATGTACTGGAAATAACATGGATTTGGAATCATGGAACTTTGAGCAAAATCTTAGTTCTATCATTCACTTACCATATTTCTTGGGCAAGGCATTTAACTCTCTAGGTCTCAGTTTCCCCATCTGTCAAGCATGATAGCATCTTCCAGGGAAGGCTGTGGTAAGAAATTCATCTGACCCTCTATGCAACAAGGCAGCAGAGAGAGGACTCAGGACAGACAGCCTGATGCAATTCCAACTCTACTCACTTGCTGTGTAGCCTTATGTCTCTCAATCTCAGCATGCTCAGTTTCCACATTAGAGAAATGGGGATAATAATAGCTATCTCATAGGGTCCTTGTGAAGATTTAATAAAATGAGATAGAGAAAGTTCCTGGTACATATTGTAGTAAGTTCCAAAGTATGTAGCCCAGGGCCTGAAAAAGAGTCCCCAACAAAGAACTACTGAGGATTGACTCTGTACTTACTGGGTGCTGTGTAGTGGGGACCCACAAGTAAATAAAACATAATCTACTTCCACAGGTGTTACAAAACAATACTATGATTCACCTCGCTTTGATCTGTTCCAGTGTAGCAATGGATGATGATGAAAAGAACTAAAAGGTTACAATTGTCAAGCCCCTTCACATTCCTCCTCCTATCTGACCTCATATTGACCCTGAGAAGTGGTAAGGCAGAGGTCACCTACCCCCACCCCCCTCACGTTCAAAATGGAGAAGTCCCTGTTAGTCAAAGCTCCACAACCTCTAAGTGGTCTCATACTTTAAAGTGGTGGGGATTCAGTGCAGACCCCCTAGGGTCCTTCATGATCTGGCCCCTGCTACATGGTGGCCACTTCTTCTCTGACTCATGGTCACACCATCTTCCCCCAATTCCCTAAACACATCCTTTGCTTCCCTTTGCTTCCATGCCTCTGAGCCTTTGCATGTGCAGTCTGCTCTGCTTAGAATCCTCCCACTCTTCTTTTCCTGACTTACCCTTTCCATGTCCCAAGATTCTCTCAGGTGACACTCTGTTGCATTTTCCTTGGCAGTGCCACCTGGGTGGGTGGGTGAAGTGTCCCTCTGCAGTTCCTACTGCATGCTGTACTTAAAATTATTATGACACTTACCATTCCAGGCTCTAATTATACATTACTGTCTGTCCCCTGCCTCCAGTATCTAGTCTGTGAGCTCCTGGAAACTAGAAACTGTTTGATGCTCACCAGAACCCCAACACCCAGTGCAATGTGCTTGGGCACAAGCCACATGCTTAGCAGATATTTGTTGCCTGGGAAAGGGACTAGTAATTCTTTCAGGGATGGTCCCAGTGTATCGCATCCTCAAGACACTTGACTGCCATCTACTGGTACAACATTGTGATAAACTTACAAACCTACACTAATTATGATGTAGCGTCATTGTACAGTGTTCAACCTGCACAACTGGCAGCCTTCAAGTTGATTGTAACCCAGAACCCAGAACATGTTGCTCTTTACAGCAATACCATCCAAGCAGCTCTGGCCTTGAGGAGCCCTCAGCAACCCAGGAGAAACACTTGCTTTGCCCATCTCTGGAATGTTTACTGCAGGGCCTGGCAGACTGACTCAGGCTGAACGGAGGGTCAAGCAGTCCATCCCCCTGCCTGGCTGGGATTCAGAAGTCTGTCTCCTGATGGGCCACACAGACTGCTGCCTCCTTGCCGGGGGCTCATTCAGGTTTGAGCTGCCTCTAAACAGCTCTGTCTGGCAGAGGGAAGGGTAGGGATGGTCTGGAATTCCAGATGCCTTTGGGGGCTGGGGTGGCTGTGTCTGTAATTGACTGGCTGTTTGACCTCAGGCAAAACGGATGGACCCAAGGGCTTTGTCTCCCATTAGCTGCCTCCTCTTAATGCCCTAATATGTTCATTCTCATAGCAAGCTCCTTGAATACCTCAGTCAAGTCCTTGGCCTTGGGAAGGGGGTGGGGAAAATCTTGATTCTACTAGGAGGCTTCTATCTCTGTGGGTGGTCTCATATTTTACTGCCACATCAGAGGCACCAGGAAGAATATTATAAAACTGGTGCCGCCTGGGGTGAGA
Organism: Tupaia belangeri chinensis; assembly: GCF_000334495.1. Lineage (NCBI taxonomy): Eukaryota > Metazoa > Chordata > Mammalia > Scandentia > Tupaiidae > Tupaia > Tupaia belangeri. Next base: position 3,140,118 of record NW_006208084.1, on the reverse strand, counting down.
AATCCCTAGTTAGGAAAGGCGGGGCATGGTGTATGAGAGAGATTTATGAGGAGTGGGAATCCAGTTCTTTCTTGGCTATAGTAGGAGCAGGAGAAAGAGGAGAATTAGCACAGACAAGAGCCACCTGTGTCCAAGTAGGGCCATTTCAATAAATCTTCCCCATATGCAAAGTCAATGCAAGCCTTGGTGATGTCCTTCCAAGGAAGACAGGATCAGGAATGC
>NW_006208084.1:3137872-3139768 GCF_000334495.1 Tupaia belangeri chinensis | reverse complement strand
AGGAATGCCTTGCCTTAAGAACCCACATCTTCCCATAGATCACTCCCACTGGAGGTGGGTGGAGATATAGTGATCCAGCTCCAGAAGAGACTTTCGTTCTGATGCAACACTTCAGTTGCTCACTTGGCTCAGGCAGAAGCAGGAAAGATGGGTCACAGACCACGCAGGAAACTGCTAACGGCAAACACATCTTGGGTTTTTCTAGTTAGCAAGACAAAAAGAGTCACGTAAGTTGGATGAATGGAGGAGCTGCGAGAGCAGGGCATGGGAACACACAGGAACCTGAGCTCTGATTCCAGCTCCATCATTTCTTCCTGGGACTAACTCACCCTCCTGGCTCCTTCTCATTGGCTAAAAGAGGGGGCCTTCCAATAGTGGAGCAGCTTCTCAGTCTTCCATACAATTAGAGGGCTCCAGTGAGCTAGGATGGAGAGGGACCCTTTGAGAGTGACCAGGCCCTTGAACAAAGAGCTATAGAAGTGAAGCACTGAGATCTATGAGTGCCCTGAGCCAAGGATATGACAAGTGTCCACCCACTGACTATAACAGGGAAGGAGATTTTCATGAGCAAGAGTTGGTCTCAACTTACATCCCTCTTCACTCCCTAATTTCCTTGAGCCTTGTATGGACTGGACACCATAACAGACACAAGGGGTGGGGAAAGGCAGATATAGCCCCTGCTCTGTGGCTCTTACAAGCTTTTGGAAAAGGCATGAAGTAAACCAGGTAGAAAGAAATGAGTAGTATGAATAAAAAGCACAGACTAAAGAAATTGAGGGTGAGATGTGGGGAGCAGGGGGCATGAGACTGGTTAGGCAGGGAAGGCTTCTTTGAAAGACACATAAACATGAATTGAGCACCTAGAATGTGCCAGAGCCTGCAATCTCTGAGGAAGCAAGCACAAAGCCACATGGTCCTTGGTCTCAGGGGTCTGACTGCCTCACAGAGAGGGAAGACACATGGACGGAAAAGGAGAACAGAGCATTAGTAGAAAGATACTGTTCAGCCTACAGAAGGGACACCCAACCAAGTCTGAGATCAGGGGCTGCTTTCCTGATAAAGTAGCCCAATCTATCCAGTGTTTCATGCCTAATCTTTACCAGGGCCTATGGCTACATTGCATAGGGTTCAGCGGTACACCATTGGACAAGATGAGTGCCACAGGGTCTCCACATGTGTGGATACAAAAAATACAGCCAAGGGCTTGTGTATTGGAAACACTCTAGGTGACAATAAATTTTCCTGGGGTGTGTCCCTAACTGTTCAGGCAAAATGAGCAACAGACATAGAACAGAAGACCTAGGTTTGGGTGAGAAGCTCTGGCACCTGCTGGTTGATTTTGGACCAGCTCATCTGTAGAGCAGGGATAGGAAGATCTACTCAGAGGGCTGTCAAGAAAATCAAATGAGGACACAGATTTGTGAAGGCCTCTGGGAAACTGTCCAAAAGGTGCTAACAAGTGGTTTGTCCAGCGGTGGGCTGCTGGGATAGAATATTACCATCCCAGGTAAAGAAGTGAGCAGGCTCTGTTAGCTTCTGAGTCAGGCCCAGCTCCTTTCTATCTCTGCTATGCCTTTCCCATTGTTGCCTCAAAGGTCAACCTTCCTGAGCCTATTTCCTCATCTGTAATAATAAGGACATTACTACATCTGTCATAAGGACCCTACAAATGACACCCCTGGCACTTGTCATGTTTTTTTTTTTCACGTTATTTATTATTTGTTTTTTTGTATATACTTTCAATCATATTGTTTGGCTTACAATGAGACCATTTCAATATGTGCACATTTCTCCCCAGACCCGTTGATCAAAATATCTTTAACAGATAACACCACACCTCCCCATCCCATCAATGCTCTATCTCTGACAGTTTTTCAATTAATGTTAATCTCTTTC
>NW_006208084.1:3123511-3137290 GCF_000334495.1 Tupaia belangeri chinensis | reverse complement strand
TGCCCTTCAACATGATGGGTGAAGGACCAGTCAGCTGGGTATGTCCTGGAAGAAGTGGCAGGTCAATTTTCCTTCTCCAATAGGAGGAAGGTAGCAGTACTTTCCTTGGTTCAGAAGAAACCTTGCTTTGTGTTGAGGAAATGGAGGCCAGTCCCATCTTCTCAGAAATTCTTCTCTTGCCCAGCACAGACCTTTAGGGAAACCCAATCATCAGTCGCCCGCTCCTTGTGACTGCAGAGGGTAGGCTAAGAGAGCGTCTTCCTCCCCTATCTAAAGACATGGCACTGTGGCACCCTTATTCCTGCAGATGTCTAGAAGTCCACAATCTTCATACCACAGGATTAATGTTTAGAAGCCTAAGTCATTCCCTCAGCAACATTTGTTGACCATCTACTAAGGGCCCCACTAGGGCAATGCCCATGGAAAAGGTAATACACTAAAGGGTAATTCATACTGAAGTCCAAGCAGATACTAACATCTGCTCATGCCAGAAAAGGTGTTTCGATGGTATAAGGAGGATGGTGTGGCGACCATGGGAATATGGTGTTCAATTTAGAAAAGGGATATGAGGCCTGTCAAAGTGAAAAGGGCAGGGCACAGAAGGAGAAGGCAGAAATATTTATTATGCATCCTTTCATCTGTCCACTTATTTATCTATCCATCCATCCATCCAAGGTCTACTATGTGCTCAGCACTGTGCTAGGACAGTAGTCTTGGAATAGTACTGAATAAAACAGTCCCTGCCAGCCTGGCATTACAGTTCAGCTGGGAGACCATTCCAGAGGAACTAGACCAAGCATTCATTCTGATTTCTATCGTCTTTATCAAAAATTGCCAACTGGTAGACCTCGTGGAATCCACAGCCCTGCTTTGTTGAGCTTGAACAGTAAACTTTTTCTTTCTTTCTTGCTTGCTTGCTTGCTTGCTTGCTTGCTTTCTTTCTTTCTTTCTTTTTTTTTTTTTTGTGGAGAGGTTTTTGCTATAGGACACGTGCACTTGCCAGAGAGACAGAGAGAGACAGAGAGACAGAAAGCAAGAAATCACCCCCCAGGGAGGATGGCCATGCTGCAATCCCTTCTCCTCCATTCTCCTCTCAGAATCTCGGGCACACACGCACATGTGCCCAGCGTGAGTTTAAGCCGCCGGGTCCGGGACTCGAACCTGCTGTCGACTACATGGGAATCCAGTGACTTAGCCACTGTGCTACCTGCTGGTCCCTCAACTTTCACTTTTAAAATAGAAAATTAATATACAATTCTGATTTCTGCCTTTTCTTGAAAATTAGTAATGTGGCCACAGCAGGCCCTTATTCCTATGTGGTAAACATAGACTGGGTGGCCTACAGCTGCTGTCATCAGAGGGGTCACTGGTTCTTCTGTCCAACACAGTCCCCATACTTCCTGTTGTCTCTTCATAGCTAGAACCAAGCGGCAGGTAGCATTGATCTTAGCGCGTGTGCTGTTTTCCTTAGGCAAGGACTTATTTCTTTATGCCTGTGCTTTTTCCTACCACCTGATCCTTTCTTCACTGATCAGTTTGTCTAGTAGAAGGAGCTGCACAGATGACCCCTAATTTAACTAAGGCCATTCTCAAGATGGCAATTAGCTCAATGCAAATCTTCAGGAAACCCACAGCCTGCCCGTCTTGGGCACATAGGATGGGAGGTCAGGAATATGGACAGGAGGTATCATCCCTTTTCCTGCCTTCACAGACAGCCTCCCTCCTATGAAAGATCCATGTCCCAGACAGGCTTCCACAGGCCCCTAGGAGAAGAGACATTCTGTAATGAAGTTGGCATCTGCCCAGAGACCTGCCTTCCCCAGGGCAGGGTTGTAACTCAGGCGGGGTGGAGTCTGTAGGTTCCAGCAAGGAATAGCTATTGCTCAAGAAGATCCATGCACCTAAGGGACTCCTTTGAAAGATGGTCACTCACAGGACCTGGGCCAGGGAGCCACAATGTGGAGGATAAGGCAAGACTCACATTGAATGGTTGAGCCCCTCAAAGAAGAGGAAGAGAGGACATGAGAAGTGGCTGCATACCAACCAGAGAGGAAGTTGCATCTGGAACTGTCTCCCAGCTAGACTGTAAAATAAAAGACTTTGGGCCTGGGACCAGCAGTTGGCGTAATGGCTATGTCGCTGGACTCCCACATAGTCGACTGCGATTCGAGTCCCGGAAGTGGTAGCTTAAACTCACACCGGGTGCGTGTGTGTACATGCCCAAGATCCAGAGAGGAGAATGGAGGAGAAGGAATTGTGGCGTGGCCATCCCCCCTTGGGGGGTGATTTCTCGCTTTCTGTCTCTCTGTCTGTCTGGCGAGAGCATGCGCCCTATAGCAAAAACCTCTCAAAAAAAAAAGACTTTGGGCCTGTGCCTCCTATAAGGATGTGTAGCCGGACCCCTTTCTGGCCTGGACCCCATTGTTCCTCCCAAATGGGCAACCATGCTGTGCTTGAAAACCTGCAAGTGATGGGGAGTTCACTCCCTTCCCAGACAGCCCATTTGATCTTTGGATGACTCTGCAGTTAGACCAACTTTCTGTATATTAAGCTGAAATTATGTCACCCTTTTTGTTTCCACTGTCGGGACCAGTTCTACCAGTTGAGAGACACATGTAACAAGTCCTCTAGCCTGGTGGCTTCTAAACTTGGTGGTGTATCATTTGTAAAAACAGTTTTACTCTGGATCATGTAATTCTGTCATTCCAGGGACCAGGTCAAGTCTGGCATCTTGTATCCACTTTTTTTCTGATAACAGTGCCACTATTTGCATTTGCATTGCTTGGACCAGGCCTCTCTCTGGTAGGCAGTCTTTGCGGAACTGTCCTAAAGTGTCCTCAGAAACAAGGAATGGAAGAAGCCAGGCTAGTTCTTTCCTAGGAATTTATTTTTTGGAGGAGACAGAACAAGGATGGAAACAAATACGAGCTGATTGATCCAGAGACTGTCTAGCAGTTCTTGCCCCTTAGATTTCTGGGGGTGCCTAGAATCCTGGTCTTTCTGACACTCACATATTCACATTTTTCTTGGCTTCTGGGAGCTTCTGTGCATAGTTCCAATAAATTCCTATTATGTCCAAGTCACCCAAAGTTTGTTTCTTTTTCTTACAAAGAACTCTGCCCAATACAGAAAATAGAGGCTGGTACCTGGGAATCTAAATGTCATGCTAATAGAAACACTCTTTTGGGGGCCATGATCTTAGTCCATCCTCATTGTTTTATACATGAGGAAATAAGCACAGAGAGGGGGTTCCCTCTGCAGCACTCCAAGATTCCACAACATCAGCAGAGTTTTCTTTTGTTTGCTTCTGTTTTTTTAAGAGAGAATTTTGTGATATGGCATATGTGCTCGCCTGGAGAGACAGACATAGAGAGACAGAAAGTGAGAAATCACCCCCCAGGGAGGATGGCCATACGGCAATCCCGTCTCTTCTCAATTTTGGACATGCACATACATGGCTGAGTTTTTAAGCTGCCAGTTCCAGGACTTGAACCACGACTGACTGCGTGGCAGTCCAGCAACATAATCATTACGCCATCTGCTAGTCCCAGCAGCAGAGTTCTTTAGAAAGGTACCAAGACACTTCAGAATTTTTATTTTTATATGCCTTTTGGCTAGTGATATGTCTTCCTTGGAGAGTTGTCTATTCAGTTCACTTGTTCATCTTTAATTGAATTATTTTAGGAGTTTTATGGTTTCAGGTCATACATTTAGATCTTTAATCCATTTTAAGTTGATTTTTGGGTATGCCATAAGTATCCAACATTATTCTTTTATATATCTATAAATAATTGTTAAATTTTCTTTTTAAACAAAGATAGCAAGAAGAGAGATATTTAGGAAGAAATAGCATCCATCAGATTTTTTCCAACACTCCCTTATGCTCAAAGACATTTCCCCCAGATTTTCTAGCCCCAGTTTCTTGAGGGTGTAGCTCTCCCCCAAGACTGGAGTAGGGCAGGGGTAACAACTCTCCACTGTTTTCCCCCACCCTCCCTCTCTGCCTGCAGAAGCTGGGTAGGAAGCAGCAGGGGCACCAGGCCTTTGGATTGGACAGCGTGGAGACCTCACGGAGAGAGGTCAGCACTTGAAAAATTCCTCAAGTCAAAGGGCTTGGGGCTTGGGTGCTGCACAAGGCCCTCACTGTGTGCGCGCATTGTCTTCCTGATAAAAGGGGCCGGGCCTGGGAAAGCGAAGCCTGTCTCCAGGAGACTGGGCAGGCTGCTGGGGAATGCCCAGGGCCCCTCCCCTTCCCCAGGCACCAGGGCCAGGGAAGAGGAAGGGGGAGGGGCAAGAGGTACAGGGTGGGTACCCAGAGGAGAAGGATGAGTCCCAAAGTCAGAGCCATTGCAGGTGGTGTTGGGCGATAGGTTTCAGTCAATGAATGTAGCAAGGAGGAAGATGACAAAACCCCTTTTACTAGGGCCCCTCCTATCACCAACCCCAACACCCATCCATTTCAGAAACATTTCCCCAAACAGACAGAGCCTGCCCTTGTTCAAGGAGAGTTTTAGGGGTCAGGGAAGCTGTGGGAAGAGGCCGAGGGATTTTGTTGTGTACAGGCAAGTGTCTCCAACTTGTGTGTCTCCATTTTAAGCCTCTGAAATAGTCCTAAAAAGAGGGGACCGGCTGAAGCTTCATTGCATCTTCCAGCAAGCAGAGTTTATTACCAGCCTGCCAGAATCTAGACACCCTTCCTCCAGAGCTTCTGGAAGACGGCCCTCAAGCACACCCAGCTGAATTGAGATGCATGCCAAGTGGCTTCCTTCCTCCTGGCTCCCAGAACCATGATATGCACAAGCAATTAGTAATTGCAATTAATCGTTAATAACAGTTACCATCTCAGGGCCTATTATGACAGGCTAGGCCATGTACCTGCCCCACCCATGCCATTATCTCTGATCTTTACAATTACCCTTCAAGTAAGCTATTACATGATCCTACCTACAGCTGAGGAATGTGAGATTCAGGGCTTGGACTAGCCCAAGGTCACATAACTGAGAGGGTGAACAGGGATCAGAGCCCACAGTACCCAGGCAGTCTGGCTCAAGACAGTCCACACAGTTTAGCTCCCTTCCTGCTGGTGACTGACAGTCCTCAGTATGGGCAGGGAAAGCTGCTCTCTGAGAATGGGATCAACTGGGGGACCTGGTTTGACTTCCCTAACAGAATGCAAGGAAGCTCAAAGACCAGACTGTTGCAGAGCTGGGCACTGTCTCTCCATAGTAGAGTGGCCAGGTAAAATATAAGACACTCAGATTCACATTTCAGATGAACAACAAATAATTATTTAATACAAGTCTATCCCAAATATTGCATGGGATGGATTTATACTCATTTGCTATTTGAGGATTAACTGGTCATTCTATATTTTTACTTACTAAACCTAACAACTCTGCTCTTAGGTCTAATAAGTTACTGTTAATGATGCCACCTCTGAGTTCACAGTCCACCTCGAACGCTCAGATGGCGCAGATGCAAACAGAACATCTTGGCCATTTAGGCCCACTGCAACTCCTCAGAGGGACATTAGAAAGCCCTGCAGTCCTCATGCCTCTAGTTAAGGTAGCCTGAGGCAGTGTGACCCCTAAGGTGGCAGCTGGGGCTTTGAGTTATTAGTTAGGAAGAAAGGTGGAGGAGCCTCAGAAATAACATGGACCTATCAGGCAGTCTTCCTAAATTCCAGGGCAACAGAGTGGTTTTTGTTTTGTTTTGCTTTGTTTTTTAAGTTTATTTATTTATTCCTATAACATAGAGAGAGAGAAAGAGATAAGCACTCTCAACAGGGTCTTCTTGCTCTGACCCACTCCCAGGCTCAGCCCACCTGGGTCAGGGGCGATGTGCATACACCAGGCATGCTCATTCCTATGTGGCTCCTGTTGCATTATTGCTGCACTATCACCCGCCCCAGACAACTGAGAAAGACTCTTCCCTAGGACATCCTCATTTCCCTTCATAATAACAGCCTTTGGCAAAAGCGTCATTTTTCATTAATTAAATAGTTTATCTGCCCTGTCTTCTCATATGTCAGGCACTATGCTAGGCTCTATGGACTGGGTGGTCAAGCAGGGAAGCCGTCAACTTCCCCATGTGGGGCTCGTACTGGTCATCACAGTACCCGCCCATGAACACTGACAAACGCCCACGAAGAAGAGGAGTAAGACACTTCGGCTGCAGCTGTACCATCCCCTTACACTATAAGGTCAGTGGTGTGGAGGAGGTGGGGCTTTATGACCCCACCGTATAGATGAGGAAACTGAGGCTCAGAAAGGTAAGGCAGCTTGGCCAAGACCACAGGGATGGCAGTGCCAGGATTTCAACCCCGGGCGTGCTGCCATCTGTCAGCCCTGCGTTCTCTGCATTTTACCTTTCTCATTTTAATTCTCTTAGGAAACAAATCTGACCTGTGGTAGAAAGTCACATCTTTAATATCAAAACATAGGGGAAGGATCAGAAAAGACTTTGCCTGAGATCCACTGTTGCTTTAAAAAGAGGAACATAGTCTACGTGTGTCCAAGGGTAATTGCGACAAAAGGGCCATTTGTACTGTGAGATCATAGTGTGTGGATGGCTATAGGAAACCCTTTTTCCCTGGCACCCTTACACTCTGGCTGCCCACAGGGCTCTGGCAGGGTGGGGTTGCCTGGCTCAATGCAGAGTGCCTTCCTCTGTCAGCAGGATTCTGGGCTTGGCCACCATGTGTAACATGGAATCCTGCCACCTGTTCCCTCATGCTGCTCCCAGATGCCAGGCTGTGCAACAGAACCATGCCTGCCCATCTATCGGATGCCACTGGCATTGGACTGGGGGCTCAGAGTGTCTTTCCCTTATTTCTAAAATGAGAGCAAGTTGGTTGTTTGTTCATTCACTTCTTTGATCAATACTTTTCAGTATCGACCTCGTGCTAAACACTGATACCCTGTATGGTCAGCAGGAGGGGCGGCACCCTCAGAAATGCCTCTAAGAACTCAGTCCATTCTCTATCTTCCCCACTCTTCCATGTCCTTGAACAGGTGGATGGCTGCTCTGTGCTCTGCTTCCTCACCTGGAAAACAGCCCTTGGCAGGCAAATCAGAAAGGGCCAATGAGTAGTGGTGTGTTGGTAAATGTTTAGCAACCAGTTCTCTGGGAACAAAAAGCACCTAGTTACAGTGTTTGCCAATTTCCTTGGTGTAAATGTTTCTGCTATGGCTAACGTCTCACTGTTGGATTGAGAATGAGATGAGAGGAAGAAAGGGGATTTAAGAATGCATGCAGGCCATCTCTCAGTTTCAGTGTCATACTCCCAACCTTGTCATTACCAATAACATGCCACTTGCCAAATTGCTTCCTGTCAACAGAAATGTCCTATGTACCTCTACTACCTCTCTGTTCTAGGCACAGAGATACAAGGAAACCATTGAAGAGTAGTTGGACTAGTAGCAAGACAATCATGCTATGGCATAATAATGCCTGGAGAACCTAAAATGCCTACGGTGCTTATTAATGGGCATCACTGACTGTCGTTTAGTAGGAAGGCATCAGACTGGAATCCGTAAGAATGATAGCTGAGGAGTATAGCAAGGATACCCTTTTCATTTCCTCCCTAAGAAATAAAAGAAAACAAAAAGCCACAGGGAGGAGTGGGGGACTAGGGGGAGGTAACAATAGATCATTGTTGAAATGGAATAGCAGGCATTCCAGAAACAAGGCCACAATGAAGTAAGAGGAGGGGAGGGCCAGGGCTCCAGAGGCCATTGAGGCAGCAGTTGGGGCAAAGGCTGAGCTGTTCCCACCCACTGCCCAACACCCCTGCTCCCCATTCTCATCCAGGCAGTAGAGACTTTGTAGGGGAAGCTAAAAGCAGGGACGTACAGCAACCCCAACCTGGTTATGGTCTTCTTTTCTGTGGTTGTTCATATTAAATTGGGGTTCTGGTTACTTCTGTAGGAAATAGTAACAATTTCCCCAAGCTAGTCCTGTGGCCCACTGGTTAAAGGAGCTGAATCTCACATGGCCGACTGCAAGGTTTAAGTCCTGGTCCCAGCACCTTAAAAAACAAGATGGGCATGAATGCATTTCTGCCAAAAACCCTGACAGGATAGAGAAACAGACAAGAAACAATTTTGGTATAACCACACCCCATTGAGGGGTGCTTTCTCTTTCTCCCTCTCTCTCTGTTTCTCTCTTTGGAGAATGCCCATACCCTCGGTGGGGGAACCCCTCCATTTCATTTTTTAAAAAACAATTTAAAATATTAGCTGTATAGTTACTCTAGCATATTGGTAAATAAAGAGCCAAGATTTTATACACAGATGATCAAAAACAGAAGCCCTTCAATTGTGTGTTCTAGGCTGCTGACTGCTAAGGGAAAGTGAGTTTCCAATCCTGTTATACCCATTAAAAGTTATTCTGATCAGTTTGCAATGACATATGCCAACTGAACACCTACTGTGTGTTGAACAACAGGGCTATGGAGAGAGGGACAGGCCTTGCTCCTGCAGGAGAGACAATGATAGTACAGTGTGATGCATGCCACAAATGAAGTATGTTTTATTGTAAGTTACACCAAAAAAAGTAGTTATTAGTACTATTGGCAGAATAGGGGTGTCAGGGAAGGCTTTACAGAGGAGGTAACACCTGAGCAGACTTTTAAGGATGAATGGAAATTAACCAGGTGAACAAGAGGGAAGGGTAAGCCAGGTAGTAGTGAGCAGAATGTGCTGAGGCGAAAAGGTGTGTTTGAGAACTACAGATTGCTATTCCTACAGAATAAACAGCGATGTAGAAAGAGGAAGGCAGAGGGAGCATAGGCATGCTATGACGTTGAGTTTGAGGGCAATAACCACCACCAAAAGGGGGAGCACGGCATAGGGAGGGAGGGAGAAGCAAACCGAAACTGTGTTTTGTGTTTCAGAAAGATGACACTTTGGTGGTAACATGGAAGGTGACCAGGAAATGAGGCCTTGATTCTGGAGACCAGAGACCAGTGAAGCTTTTGGAATATTAGAAAGATGTGTTTCAGAAAGATGACACTTTGGTGGTAACATGGAAGGTGACCAGGAAATGAGGCCTTGACTGGAGACCAGAGACCAGTGAAGCTGCTGGAATATTCTAGGCAAGAAAACTAGTCTCTGAGAGGTAATAAGACTGAAGAAAATTGAGCATGAAATCCATTTATTTTCTTTCTCCTTTCCCTTGTGGTTCTCAAGGCTGATGGATCACCCCCTTTCCAGAGGGCAGCATCAGCTACTACCAGGTCAGGCATTAAGTGGAGTGGTCCTGAAGTACTCAAACACCCTTGTTCTAACCAGACTCCCCTCCACAGGCAACTCCAACAGGTGGTAGCATCTTAAAATGCTGAACCTTAAGTCCTTTCAGCAAAGATGTCTTTGGGACCCTCTATTTCTCCTCTGATGAAAGTCCTTCCCCCCAGGTAGCTGGCCAGGTACCAGATTGTCCTGGTGTTGGGGGGAAGTGGGGAGAGCGGAGTTCAGGCAGATTTAGAGTCTGCAAGAAGGGGAAAACTGGGTTCCTGCAACTCCCTTGCCTGCCTGCAAAGAAACCTGATTCTACAAGAAAGCCCTGGACCAGGAATGGGAAGACAGTGAAATGTCTGGGGCTGAGAAGGGCAGAAAAGGGGGCCGCATTGTCCTGGTCCTGGGTGGGGGTGGGGGTGGGTTCACTCTGAGCCCAGACTGCGGATCATCTGCCCCCTCATTATCATCTCAAAGGGGGAAGAGAGGGATTGTGTGAGCTGGTTTCTTCCCTCTGGGGACTTTTTCCTCTCTGGAGACAGTTCACACAATGAAGGAGGGGCTGGGGACAGGGCTGACCCAGAGGCAGCCCAGCTCTGCCAAAACGCCCAGAAGACGATGGGCGTTTGAGGATGGCCTGCCACCTGCTGGCTGCTTTTGGTAGCAGGTGACAGGCAGCTTTCTGGAATTTTGCAGGGCAGGATTAGGATGTCAAGGCAGCTAGCTTCAGTTTGGAAAAAGCTGGGAATGTATTCAGAGTCAGAGGTTACAAAGTATGGGAAGGATGTAGGATGGAGCTCTGTATGCAAAGCTGGCAGGTCTGTGGTAGGAGGGCTCTTTCACAAACACCAGGGTATACAAAGCCAACTTCCAGGGGAGTTACTGACTTTTCCCCTTTGTTACCTACGGAGGGGCCAGAAAGCCATAACCAAAGACAGTGTTTTTAAGATCAAATCAAACTGTGGGCATGTAACACATGACTGAAATAAATGGGGAGGACACACTCTGGCCAAGACTGTATCTCTTATCAGTGTGCAAAGCCTGAAAGTCACACACTGGTCGCCTTGTGGACTAGGGAGGTTGAGCACCAAAGTTAAAATCTAAATGCTGCTTGGCTGAGGCCACTGACTGCATTTCAGTCTCATTTACTGCACACCATATGGCACTGGGGAGACAGAAATTGGTAAGAACCAACTTCATTATTATTTTAAAATAATAGCTATAAGGCATATGTACTCGCCAGAGACATAGAGAGAGAGAAGGTGAGAAAGTAGCCCCCCGGGGGCGGGGTGGCTATGCCACAGTCTCTTCTCCATTTTTTTCTCAGGATTTCAGGCATGCATGCACTCATGCTGGGTAGGTAGGTTTTTCAAACCACTGGGACCAGGACTTTTACTGCATAGTCAAATCAAACTAGTGGGATCCAGCTACTTTCACCACGGTGCCACTGATTGGCCCACCAACTTTAATTTAAAAAAAAATGCCTGAGGGCATGTGTGCTTGCCAGAGAGAATGGAGGAGGGTGGGAAGAGTGAGAAAGCCGCAATCCCTTCACCTCCATTGTCCTCTCAGGATTTGGGGCACATATGTACACACGCCATGGGTTACTTGAGCCAATGGGTCTGACACTTGAACCACGCAGTAAACCATGTGGGATCCAGTTGCTTTAACCACCATGCCACAGGTCGGCCCAATAAGACCCAGCTTTATCATTTAGAAACTACAGGGAAGAGGGACCAATAGAAAGCCTAGCACAACAGGCTAAATCCTACTCCAGTCTGTCCAACTGCACATACGTATATGAGACAGGCATGCTTGCAAGGAAGTGCTATCATGATGATTCATGTTACACAGGATGGGGCATGGCTGTCTGTAATAACAATAACAATACACATGGAGATAGCACATACTGTCTACCAGGCATATCCTATGCACTTTTATATGAACACAGATGTTAACCCTTGTTACATGTTTTGATTCTAGAAGGAGGTGCAGTAACTTACAAAGGTCATATGGAGTAGACATGGGATTTGAACCTCAGACAGTCTAGCTCTGATGCCTATCTTTTTACCCATTGCACCATACCGCCATTTATTAAGCTTAACCTTCATACATGAAGCAACTTTCCTGAAAAATAGCTGAGCTGGAGATAACACAACCAGCAGAGAACACTCAAAATCAAGGTCAAATCCTGGGCTAAAGAGAAACAGAAGATTTCAAGGGCCATGCAGCTCTTCTGATTGCCAGGCAGACGGGCAGTGGCATGGACAGGGAAGCGGGCCTGGAAGCAACACCTCTGCAGACACCATCTCTAAACTCAGAACCTAAAGGTGGTGCTTTCCATAAACACAAAAGCAGAGATGAACACAGCAAGCAGAAACACCGAAAATGATTCAGACTGAATCAGAACAGAGGTGATCACAAAACCACCTTGTTAACATGAGAAGATTTCTTAGCAGGAAAATAAAGACTGGTGTCTGAATCTGCTGAGCATACCTTAATACTGACTGTATATGTATGCATATATGTATAAGATGTAATTTTTTTTTTCTTTTTTGCCAGAGGATGCATACACTTGCTGGAGAGGGAGAAAGAAGGAAAGTGAGAAAGCACCTTCCCCACCTCCCCAACCCCCCATGACGGATGGCCATCTTGCAATCCTTTTTCCTGCATTTCTCCTTTTAAGATTTTGGGCATGCATGCACATGTCCCTGGTGTGTTTTTCAAGGTACAGGGTCTGGGACTTGAATTGCTAAGTTGGCCATGTGGGATCCTGTTGCCTTAACCACCACACCACTGGTTGGCCCCAGCTGTGTATTGAGTATGCATTATAAACTACAAATAGCATCTACTCCAAAGTATGGGCCTAATCTTTCCCAACCTCTCAGTTGCTCTCTCAAAGAATGAATGTGAGTATCTAGGTACATGTTTAGTGAACTGGATGTATTCATTTATCCATTTAATACATATTGAGTGGGTATCTACCACATGGCAGACACACATATGCAACCTTGTCTTCCAGCACCAAGGTCTGCCTGAGAGTCCTCTGTCAGACTGCTCTGGTGCCTATCCATGTATTCCTCTGTCCTTTGGCCTGGATGTGGTGCTTCCATGTCTCCATAGCTTGGCTTACTCCCTACATTGCAACCTCTATGTCTCCAAGTGGAATGATCGTGCGTGTGTACGTGTGTGTGTTTATAAATTGCCATAGGACATGTGTGCTCACTGGAGAAAGATGGAGAGACAAAGAGAGAGAGAGGAAGCAGCTCCCAAAGGGAATGTTTTACAAGACACCAGGGCCAGGACTCAACCCATGATCAGCCATGTGACATCTAACTCCCTTAACCACTAGGCTACATGGACAGCCCTGGTCTGATAATATTCATCACCTCCCACTACTCACTGTTTGGGTAAAGAGCTATTCCCCAGTTGCAGCTCCATGTGAGCTCACATCATACCTGAGCACCTAAGCGGTACTTCCCTCTGAACTGGAGCTCAGGAACTACCTGAGGAATGACTGCTGTAGTTATCTTGACACAACATCAGGTCTTTGCCTCTGGGGGAGGGGGGGTGGTGCACCATCTGTGGGGCGCTGCCTGAGCAGATACTGAGCAGTCTTTCTCTCAGACTTCCAGTACATAGAAGAGCATTCTGTTCCCAAGGGTTTTAGGTAAGGGCTGTGGACTTGTACTGGCTTTTTTCACCCTCATAACAATCTTATTTTATGGGGGTGTGGAGGGAAATAGGGTAGCTGAGGCTAACAGAATTTACCCAGCAAATATTATCAGATCTATTTCAGATGGGAGAAGTTCTCTGTTTTTATAAAAGTAATATGGCGCACATTCCCTATATCCTGTAACGCATCTAGTGAGCTCTGGGCAGCACCTCATATCAAACGCTTGAAGTTGTTTGTGGCAAATCACAGGAACAAGCACACCGAGAGCTAGATTCACGCAACAGGAGCCTCACTTCCCTTCCGCTTGGGCTCTGCTAGAAAACGTGTGTTAGTTTCTAAAGCTTTTTGGATTCGGGAATTGAAGCGAGGGACTGTGGACTGTGAGTGCAAAGCACTTAGGAGAGAATGTGGCACACAGTGGGTGCCATGGGGCCTGGCACACTGCAACCATCCGGCACATTTCCTTCCTTCCCTCCGGCCAGCCTCCTGCAGTTCCCCCGACTGCCTCTAAGAGGTGAGAACCCTCATCTCATCTCTGGCCCCAGAAGGTGATAGCAGCTGCAGGTTCCTGCTTACCAGTCCGTGTGGGCATCATCAATCACCAGCAGGATCCTGGGTCTTTGAACGACAGGTGTGGAGGGACCCGGAGGCTCCATTAGCCCTGAGGGGGCCTGCTGGGTCTGTTTCATGGCGCTGGAGAAGGAGCTAAAGAGGCTGGATCCTGGAGATGAGAAGGAGGCTGCCAGCGGCTGGGGGTGCCTCCTCTCCATGGCTGGGGAGGCAGGGGAGCTGGTGGAGCTATCTGGGCGCTGCAGGTCCGTCATGTAGCCGTTAGGCAGGTTGGCCACAAAGCTGCTATCAGAGAGA
>NW_006208084.1:3117709-3123299 GCF_000334495.1 Tupaia belangeri chinensis | reverse complement strand
ATGTCCTTTGAAACCAAAAAGAACACTTTCCTGCCCCATGGCTGGTGGCAATTCAATCTGGGACATCCTTTTGGAAGAGATTTAGCAACAAGTACTAAGATCAAAACCTTTTTAACGTCTGAATCAGAACAGAGGTGATCACAAAACCACCTTGTTAACATGAGAAGATTTCTTAGCAGGAAAATAAAGACTGGTGTCTGAATCTGCTGAGCATACCTTAATACTGACTGTATATGTATGCATATATGTATAAGATGTAATTTTTTTTTTCTTTTTTGCCAGAGGATGCATACACTTGCTGGAGAGGGAGAAAGAAGGAAAGTGAGAAAGCACCTTCCCCACCTCCCCAACCCCCCATGACGGATGGCCATCTTGCAATCCTTTTTCCTGCATTTCTCCTTTTAAGATTTTGGGCATGCATGCACATGTCCCTGGTGTGTTTTTCAAGGTACAGGGTCTGGGACTTGAATTGCTAAGTTGGCCATGTGGGATCCTGTTGCCTTAACCACCACACCACTGGTTGGCCCCAGCTGTGTATTGAGTATGCATTATAAACTACAAATAGCATCTACTCCAAAGTATGGGCCTAATCTTTCCCAACCTCTCAGTTGCTCTCTCAAAGAATGAATGTGAGTATCTAGGTACATGTTTAGTGAACTGGATGTATTCATTTATCCATTTAATACATATTGAGTGGGTATCTACCACATGGCAGACACACATATGCAACCTTGTCTTCCAGCACCAAGGTCTGCCTGAGAGTCCTCTGTCAGACTGCTCTGGTGCCTATCCATGTATTCCTCTGTCCTTTGGCCTGGATGTGGTGCTTCCATGTCTCCATAGCTTGGCTTACTCCCTACATTGCAACCTCTATGTCTCCAAGTGGAATGATCGTGCGTGTGTACGTGTGTGTGTTTATAAATTGCCATAGGACATGTGTGCTCACTGGAGAAAGATGGAGAGACAAAGAGAGAGAGAGGAAGCAGCTCCCAAAGGGAATGTTTTACAAGACACCAGGGCCAGGACTCAACCCATGATCAGCCATGTGACATCTAACTCCCTTAACCACTAGGCTACATGGACAGCCCTGGTCTGATAATATTCATCACCTCCCACTACTCACTGTTTGGGTAAAGAGCTATTCCCCAGTTGCAGCTCCATGTGAGCTCACATCATACCTGAGCACCTAAGCGGTACTTCCCTCTGAACTGGAGCTCAGGAACTACCTGAGGAATGACTGCTGTAGTTATCTTGACACAACATCAGGTCTTTGCCTCTGGGGGAGGGGGGGTGGTGCACCATCTGTGGGGCGCTGCCTGAGCAGATACTGAGCAGTCTTTCTCTCAGACTTCCAGTACATAGAAGAGCATTCTGTTCCCAAGGGTTTTAGGTAAGGGCTGTGGACTTGTACTGGCTTTTTTCACCCTCATAACAATCTTATTTTATGGGGGTGTGGAGGGAAATAGGGTAGCTGAGGCTAACAGAATTTACCCAGCAAATATTATCAGATCTATTTCAGATGGGAGAAGTTCTCTGTTTTTATAAAAGTAATATGGCGCACATTCCCTATATCCTGTAACGCATCTAGTGAGCTCTGGGCAGCACCTCATATCAAACGCTTGAAGTTGTTTGTGGCAAATCACAGGAACAAGCACACCGAGAGCTAGATTCACGCAACAGGAGCCTCACTTCCCTTCCGCTTGGGCTCTGCTAGAAAACGTGTGTTAGTTTCTAAAGCTTTTTGGATTCGGGAATTGAAGCGAGGGACTGTGGACTGTGAGTGCAAAGCACTTAGGAGAGAATGTGGCACACAGTGGGTGCCATGGGGCCTGGCACACTGCAACCATCCGGCACATTTCCTTCCTTCCCTCCGGCCAGCCTCCTGCAGTTCCCCCGACTGCCTCTAAGAGGTGAGAACCCTCATCTCATCTCTGGCCCCAGAAGGTGATAGCAGCTGCAGGTTCCTGCTTACCAGTCCGTGTGGGCATCATCAATCACCAGCAGGATCCTGGGTCTTTGAACGACAGGTGTGGAGGGACCCGGAGGCTCCATTAGCCCTGAGGGGGCCTGCTGGGTCTGTTTCATGGCGCTGGAGAAGGAGCTAAAGAGGCTGGATCCTGGAGATGAGAAGGAGGCTGCCAGCGGCTGGGGGTGCCTCCTCTCCATGGCTGGGGAGGCAGGGGAGCTGGTGGAGCTATCTGGCGGGCGGCGGGGGGTGCCTCCGCTCCATGGCTGGGGAGGCAGGGGAGCTGGTGGAGCTATCTGGGCGCTGCAGGTCCGTCATGTAGCCGTTAGGCAGGTTGGCCACAAAGCTGCTATCAGAGAGACGCCGCCGGAGGGAGGTCATGGCTGCGGGAGGATGGAGATGGCTTGTTCCTACTCAGGCTTATCTAGGTGAGGCCTAGGACACAGGCGGCGACAGCAGTGGCAGGACTTCAGGTCCGGAGAGCTGGGGGAGTTCTGCACAGCCACAGACAGCTTCAGCAGCCTCTGTTTCCCTGTTGGAAACAAGCCATTAAACACATTAGTAAAAAATGGACTCTCTTTCCTTTGAGACCAAAAAGAACACTTTCCTGCCCCATGGCTGGTGGCAATTCAATCTGGGACATCCTTTTGGAAGAGATTTAGCAACAAGTACTAAGATCAAAACCTTTTTAACGTACAATTTTCATTTTCTAGAATTCTACCCCAAGGAAAGAATCTAAGTTACAGAAAATACCTCGTGTATACATATGTTTATCACAGCACTATTTACACTAGCAAAATGCTGGCAAGTATCTGAACACTCAACCACAGGATAGCAAGTAAACCACACACAGTCACTCAAGGAACATTTTATCGCTGCTGGAAAAGGGCACCGAGAAGCGTTGTTAGTAGCACAGAACAAATTCCACGCTGTAATTTAGAAAGATCATAATACTTAGTGATATAGGATGGCCACAACCATGAAAAAATTTAAATACCAAAATTTTGCACTTAAAATAAGTCAAAATGTTGGCAGTGATTATATTTTAGTAATGCAATTATATGCCCTTTTTAAAAGTTTTCTTTCCACTTATTTGTATTTTCCAGACTTTCTACAATGGAGGTTACTGTGGATGATGTGTCCCCGCTCTCAAACTCACCTGTTGAAGACCTAACCCCCAATATGACAGTATTTGGAAATGGGCTCTTAGAGAGGTAACTGGGGTTGTATGAGGTGGCCGCTCACATGATGGGAGGAGAGGCCTTATAAGAACAGAAACTAGGAGCTTACTCTCTCTGTCGCTACAGATAGGATACAGGTAAAAGGTAGCCATCCACAAACTGGAAGAGAGTCCTCAACAGGAACTAAGCATGCTGCTCAGGGCTAGCAGATGGCATAGCAGTTAAGTCACTGGACTCTCATGTGGCTGACCACAGTTCAAGTCCCAGACCCAGTGACTTGACATTTAAAATGGGCACATGTGCGTGTGTGCCCAAAATCCCAAGAGGATAATGGAGGAGAAGGGATTGCAGCATGGCCATCCCCCAGGGAGTGATTTTTTGTTTTGTCTCTGTTGTGAGCCCATGTGCCCTATAACAAAAATCTCTCTCAAAAAAAAAAAAAAAAAAAAAAAAAGAGAAACTAACCATGTTGGCACCCTGATGTCACCCTTCAGCAACTAAAAGTATCAGATGTTGTTTAAACCATCCAGTCTATAGCAATTTTTTTTATAATTTTCAAAGCATTGTATTACTACTGTTTTTATTAATTTACTTCTTCTAGATCACGCATTTATTTATTTATTTATTTGGTCTACAGTATTTTATTATGCCAGCCTGAGCAGACTAATACACATATTTATTGCATTTCCAAACACAATAAAGTAACTTTAAAAAGTAACAACCTTGTTCATTTGAGATCAAAATATCCCATTGAGAACAATAACTACTTAAACTGTGGATTAGATTGTTCAATCATTTTACATTTTTATTGAAGTAAAAGGTACTTAGAGTGAAATGCACAATGCTTACGTATACAATTATTTGAGTTTTGGGAATGTACACATTGGGAAAAGATTTGTAATATTCCTATCACCTTAGAAAGTTCTCTTATGCCCCCTTCTGGTCAATCCACACCTCCCCATAGGCTAATACTCTTCTGATAATGTGCTACCATTTATTAATTTTACCTATTCTCGACCATCACATGCATATAATCATCTATTTATTATTTTGTCAGTGACTTCTTTCCCTCAACATAATAGCTTTGAGGCTTATCGACTGGGTCATTGGGAAAGTCACGGTACATTTTTGCACAGAAAAACACATCACGACTTTCCTGACGACGTAATAGGTCATATCTGTCAATTGTCGCCCCCTTTTAAAATAATCACTAAGTAACATCCCACTGGATGGATAAACACAAATCATCACTCTTTTCTCCTGTTGATAGACCTCTGAGACATTTCCAGTTTGAGAGTACGATCAATAGGATTGTTACAAGGATATTCTTGTTTGAACATTTTTATGGAGATAGATATATAGATGAATGGCTGGATGGACAGATTGACTGGTGGATATTTTTTGGGGAAATACCTAAGTGACTTTGTTGGGTCACAGGGTAGTGTGTGTTAGTAGATGGCCCAAGGTCTCCTTCAGTGGTTGTGCTATTTGCATACTCCACCTGAGGTTCTGCTTGTGCCACATATTTACCAACATTTGGAGGTTGCCAGTCTTTTTCATCTTAGTCATTCTAGTGCATATAAAATAGAATCCCACAGTGTTCTCTGATACTTAATGAAGGTGAGCAACTTTCATGAGTTTCCTGGTCATTAACACATTTTTTGAGAAAAGTCTATTAAAGTCACTGGCACCCCCTCTACGCCCCACCCCTGGTTTTTGCCATAGGGCATGTATGCTCACTGGAATGAGGCACAGAGAGACAGAGAGAGGGAAAGGTGAGACAGGGCCCGATTACACCACAGTCCCTTCTCCTCCATTCTCTTCTCGGGATTTTGGGCATGCACACACAAAGGTACCTAGCATGATTTTCAAGCCACCAGGTCTGGGAACATGAACCACGTGGGGATGTGGGAATCCAGTGCTTTAATCACATCACCTGCTGGCCTGTCACTGGAACCCTTTTAAAAGGTGAGTTGTTTATCTTTTTATTATAGATTTGTGGAAGTTCTTTATACATTCTGAATACAAGGCCTTTGTCAGATATGTACATTGCGAATAATTTCTACCAGCCTTGGCTTGTTGTTTCCTTCATGAGCAGCAAATAATTCTTGAAATAGTGAATTGTTTACTTGAGCTGAAAGCATCCCAATAAGAAAAAAAATGTACACCATAAGATGTGAACATATTTATGTGTGTGTGTGTGTGTCACAGTCTATAGCTCCTCACTGTGTGTGTGTATATCACAGTCTATAGCTCCTCACTATGTGTATCACAGTCTATAGCTCCTCACTGTGTGTGTGTGTCACAGTCTATAGCTCCTCACTGTGTGTGTGTGTATATCACAGTCTATAGTTTCTCACTGTGTGTGTGAGTGTATATCACAGTCTATAGTTCCTCATTGTGTGTGTGTGTCACAGTCTATAGCTCCTCACTGTGTGTGTGT